>NC_057801.1:621897365-621919078 GCF_018294505.1 Triticum aestivum
GCCAGATCCGGGCCCCGCGGGCCGCGGCGGTGGAGGACGGCGACGTGCCACGTGGCAGGTTCGGATTGGAGGGGGGAGCGGGGCAGACGTGTCCGGCTGCGGCCGGACGTGTCCGTCGGCGGAGGGAGGAAGAGGACTAGGGTTAGACCGGGATTTTCGGGGGAGGGGCTTATATATAGGTAGAGGGAGCTAGGAGAGTCCAAATGAGGAGCGGTTTTCGGCCACGCGATCGTGATCGAACGACCGAGAGTATGGAGGGGAGTTAGGTGGGTTTTGGGCCACTTTGGAAGGGGTGTTGGGCTGCAAAGAGAGAGGGGCTTTACGGTTACCCGGTTAACCATTGGAGTATCAAACGACCTTCAAATGGCACGAAACTTGACAAGCGGTCTACCGGTGCTATACCAAGGCCGCTTGGCAAGACTCGGTCCATTCCGAGAATGTTTAATACCCACTGACAACAGGAGACAAAAAGGGGAACGCCGGAGGGCATAGGAGCGCCGGATTGCAAAACGGACAACGGGGAAAATGCTCGGATGCATGAGACGAACAGGTATGCAATGCAATGCACATGACGACATGATAAAATGCAACACACAAGCAAATTACATGGCAAAAATGGCGAATAACTGGCGGACACCTGGCGCATCGGATCCGGGGCATTACAAAACTCAAGCAATATGATATAAACCCCATATTTTTAGCCTCGATGGCAACAATACAATACGTTCCTTGCTGCCCCTACTGTCACTGGGAAAGGACACCGCAAGATTGAACCGAAAGCTAAGCACTTCTCCCATTGCAAGAAAGATCAATCTAGTAGGCCAAACTAAACCGATAATTGGAAGAGACTTGCAAAGATATCAAATCATGTCTATAATAATTCAGAGAAGAACCAAATAATATTCATAAATAATCTTATTGTCAGGACGCCGACTCGATGTCACATTGATCTAGCCGGTAACACCTCATATCACTTTGCGGCCTCACGCACGGTATTCCCACGGGTGTCGCCTTACCTTTGCCCGGGACCGTTTGCGCCTTTTGGCTCACGTATATGATAGTGTCGCTAGCATCAATATGATAAGGAGCCCGGGCTGACATGACTGGTCGTAAACCCAAAGTGGCACAGACTTACAGGGACAGGCATCCATGACCCAGCTTCGAACGTGTCGGTCATCAGCAAGTGGGTCCGGGCTGTAGCACTGGGCTAGCAGGACTCCGGTAATCCGGGCTGTAGCGGGCTAACAGGACTCCGGTACTCAATGCGTGACATTTCCCCGAAGGGACAGACACAGGAACGAAGAAGGACACATGTCGGCCAGCCTAAGTGTTCCAGAGCAGTAGCAAGCTACCATGGCTCAGCGGTAACACTAGGAGACATTTCCCGGTAAGAGAGGCTACTAAAGATAAACAAGTAGGTAGTCAGATCCCACACATACCAAGCATTTCAATCATACACACAATATGCTCGATATGTGCAAATACAACGAAGCATCACAACATGACTCTACGACACAAGTACTTTATTTAAGGCTCAGGGAGCCATACATATCATACACAAAGGTACGGGTCTCACGACCCAACATTCAAGTCATACAGTCATACAAACCAACAGCGGAAGTAACTGGTCTGAGTACAGACAACTAGTAAAATAAAAGAGGCTTCGAAAGCCTAGCTATACTACGTGGTCCTTCACAAGCTCAGGGTCACCACCTGGGCCTTTAGCCTACTCGTTGATGTCAACGTCTACATAGAACCCATCAGAAGGGGTTGCAGCGTCTTCTGTAAAAATGTAAATTATAGCAACATGAGTACAAAGGTACTCAGCAAGACTTACATCAGATCCTACATACATGCATATTATCAAGAAGGGTTGGTGGAGTTATTGCAGCAAGCCAGCTTTGACTCTTGGCTAGACTATCCTACGATACTTCAACTTGAAATGGTTTTGCGCACACGAGTCCACTACCCACCACTTCAATACACTACCGAGGATCCGCCTCCGTCTTCCTACGGAGGAGCCATCCTCGGCACTCACACTTATCTTGAGGCTTTTAGTAGTTTCCATTTACTTGTCTATGAACTGTATAGGCAACCAAGTAGTCCTTTACCGCGGACGCGGCTATTCGAATAGATCATGATAACCCTGCAGGGGTGTACTTCTTCATACACGCTCTCACCACTTACCGTCGTTTACACGACATGTACTCGGCAACCTTCAAGCGGAAGCCCAACGTGGGTGTCGGCCACGACCTACCTAATCACCTAAGTCTCCAGTCCAGGTTTATCGCCTATCCAGGTTCCATCCGCAGGGAGTCCGGCCGAGGTTTCCCATACGGCCCCGAACGATGTGAACAGGGTTCCCGAGATACCTAACGGGTATTCGGTACACCGTGCCACGTACCTACCGCATCACAGCCCACCCCTACGGTCAGTGCTGTCCACGGCCTCCAGTAGGCTACAAACACCAGAAACTACTTGCAACTCCTGGACGGAGAACTAGGGTGAATAAGAAGCCGAGAGGGTCCATTGGTTTCGGGCCCAATGCATGGTAGTAGCTGATTCTTAAATCACACATACAGATCTCAGTGCTTAAGGTCGGCTTCAATGAAACAACCCACCATGTACTCCTACATGGCCTCTCATCGATACCTTTACCAAATCGTGTTCACCACACCACTCTCATTACCGACATAATCATTTCACTCTAGCCCATCACCCAGATGAACCAGACCTGACCCGACTCTAAGCATAGCAGGCATAGCAAGGTAGGAACAACACATACATATGGCTCAATCAACTCCTACACATGCTAGTGGGTTTCATCTAGTTACTGTGGCAATGACAGGTTATGCAGAGGAAATGGGTTCAACTACCGTATCACACAGCAGTTTGAATCGCGTTGTCTTAATGCAGTAAAAGAGAGCAGGAGCGAGAACATGGGATTGTATCGATATGATCAAATGGTTGGTTGCTTGCCTGATGGTTCGATGCACTGATACGGTTCCTCGTTAGGGTAATCACGGTACTCCTCGGAGGCAGAACCTGTCGCAAAGGACACCGATACACAACCATCACCAAACAATGTGCAACAATATGATGCATGCATGAAACATGGCAATATGAGTGTGTTGGGCTAACGCAACTAAAACCAGAAGGGTTTGAACCAATTTGAATCAAAGATTCAAATTTCAAACTCAAACATGGCCTTTTAAAGTGCTTTTCCTTGTTCTGCATTAAACATCAAGTTAACTTGTTTAGTCTTGCATGAAAATAGTACAGATGGATAGATTGGATTTTTCTAATCATTTTTCATATATAACTTGTCTGATTTGGAGTTACAGAATAAAAGTTATGAAATTTTGAAGTTTAAAATATATTCTGGAATTTCCTGATTTAATTAAATCCAGAAATATATATATTGCGCCAGCATGACGTCAGCATGACGTCAGCGGTCAACTGCGGCTGGCTGGGGTCAAACCTGACGTGTGGGGTCCACACGTCAGTGACAGGGGGGGTTACCAGAGGTTAGATTAATCCTAATTAGGAATTAGTGGCGCTGGGGCCCACTGGTCAGTGTCAGGGGGGTTAGTTAACAGTGATTAGCTCTAAGTTAACCACCTGGCCAACGGGGCCCACGCATCAATGACTCTGGGGGGGTCAAACCCCAGGTCGAACAGGTCAAACCCGCCGGCAGCTAGTCGCCGGCGAGGTCCGCGGCGTACATGTGCCTCGGGTTTCCTCTGTGGTGCTCCAAATGGCGTGCGGCTAGGTGCGTTGGAAAGCTAGCTCGATGGCGCGTCGGGCGGTGGCCGTGGCTGGGCCTGGGGTGGCCGGAGTCGACGGCGGCGAGCTCGGCTGCGGCCGCCGAGGTTCGGTCGTGCACGGAAACGTGCTTGGAGCTCGGAGGCGAGCGAAGCAAGGCGCTAGGGATGCTCTACGGGGCCTTGCAAACTTGTTGGGCTCGCCGGGGTGACCAAATGGTCACCGGAGCTGCGTCGACGGCGAGCTCGGTGACGGCGGAGGTTCGGCCGTGGTGGGGAGGAGGGATACGGTGAGGGAACGAGGGGGAGAAGAGAGGGAAACGGTGGCGTAGCTCACCGCGGTTGCAGCGGGCGTCGAAGCGGGCTCGGGGACGCACTGGAGACGGCGAATCGACGGCAATGGTGGTCGGAGCCCGAGGAGGAAGACGATGGCGACGGCGGCTCCACAGGGCGTCCGGCGTCTTGTGGCTTGACGGAGAGCTTCAGGGCGAGGGGGCGGAGCTTCTGCGTGAGTCGGGAGGGCGAGGGGAGGCCGGTAGCGGCTGCTATGGCGAACGGCGGCGACGGGTGTATTCGGACACGGGAGGGGGAGAGCGAGGGAGAGGAGAGGAAGAACCGGGGGAGAGTGAGAGAGTACGGGGGAGGGGCGTGGCGTCGTTCCAGGCCATCCAGACGAGGAGGGGGGAGGCAGGCAGGCAGGCGAGCTGGTGGCGTGGCGCGGTGGCGCGCGCGCGCGCCGGGCACACTCCCCTCCCTCTGTCGAGGACGAAGACGACAGAGGAGGAGGCGGGCTGGGCCGCCTGCTGGCTGGGCCGGCCAGCTACTGCTGGGCTGCACAGGGAGGAGCCCAGGTAAGCTTCTCCTTCTTTTATTTCTGTTTTCTAATTTTTCTGACATTTGTTTTGATTTAAATAAAATATTAAATCATTTATTTACCTTATGCCAATTTTTGCAGGAGCTAGATATATTATTCCAGAGCTCCCCAACAGGTGGCATAATTTTTGGACATATATTAATATATATAACTAATATATTTCCAATGCAAATATTTATGCATTAATTCCAAATGCCCAAAATAAATACCTATGAGCTCTTAAAAATATTGGTTTGATTTTTATCTCTGTCCAATATTTTCAGAGAGCAACATGAGCATTTTCTTGGACCCTTTTGGAGAAAATTTTATTTGGGTCATTTTCAAAAAAATGATTCTGAGGGTTTCACAAATCCCCATTTCAAAATTAAATGGAATTTTAAACATGATGCACACACTCTGATGCATGACTAGCTAGGGTGTGACAACTCACCCCCACTCAAAAGAATCTCGTCCCGAGATTTGGGTTCCCCCGGGAAGAAGGCGGGATACTCGAGTCGAAGACGATCCTCCCTTTCCCAAGTTGCTTCATCCTCAGAATGGTGCGACCATTGTACTTTGAGAAACTTGATATTATGACGTCGGGTGGTACGTTCGGCCTGATCGAGGATACGAATGGGGTACTCTCGATATGTAAGATTATCTTGGAGATCAAGTGTTTCGTGGTCCACTCCAGGATAGGATCCGAGAAGCAACGCCTGAGTTGAGAAACATGGAAGACATCGTGGACTCTGGAGAGGTGCGGAGGTAGTTCCAACTGGTAGGCAACTTCTCCTCGTTTGGCGAGAATGCGGAAAGGTCCAATGTAACGAGGAGCCAATTTACCTTTGATACCGAAACGATGGGTTCCCTTCAGAGGGGTGACCCAAAGATAAGCCTTCTCGTCAACCTCGAAAGTCATAGCCTTATGTTTTCGGTCATATTGACTCTTTTGACGGGATTGGGCTGTTTTCAACTTTTCACGAACGATGCGAACTTGTTCTTCTGCTTCCTGAATCATATCCGGGCCAAAGAATTGTCTTTCCCCGGTTTCTGACCAGTTAAGGGGTGTTCGACACCGTCGTCCATAGAGAACTTCAAAAGGGGCTTTACCCAAGCTAGATTGATAGCTGTTGTGGTAAGCGAATTCGGCAAATGGAAGGCACTTCTCCCAGTCCATTCCGAATGAGATAACAGAGGCTCGAAGCATGTCTTCTAGAATCTGGTTGACGCGTTCCACTTGACCACTCGACTGAGGGTGGAAAGCGGTGCTAAAGGAGAGACGGGTCCCCATAGCATTTTGGAAACTTTCCCAAAATCGAGAGGTGAAAAGACTTCCTCGATCCGAGTTAATTTCCAAAGGAACACCATGGAGAGACACTACACGGGAGATGTATAAATCTGCCAATTGACTAGCGGTTATACTCTCACGAACAGGTAGGAAATGGGCTACTTTGGAAAGACGATCGACAACGACGAAGATAGCATTATTCCCTCTCTTGGTCCTGGGAAAACCGGTAATGAAATCCATACCAATTTTATCCCATTTCCATTCAGGAATAGTTAAGGGTTGAAGGGTGCCAGCAGGCTGTTGATGCTCTGCTTTTACACGACGACAGACATCGCAATTAGCAATATACTGAGCAATTTCTCTCTTCATCCTAGTCCACCAGAACCTCTGGCGTAGGTCCTGATACATCTTAGTACTACCGGGATGGATGGTGAGAGGAGATTCATGAGCTTCCTTAAGGATCAATCGCCTCAGGTTTCGCACTTTGGGAACCACTAGTCGATTCCCGAAGTATACGACCCCTTGATCATTAATGGAGAAGCAATTCGCAATTCCTTTCTGGATGTTTCTCTTGATGCGGGAAATTCCCGGGTCTACCTTCTGTGCTTTGATAATCTGATCCGTAAGGGTAGGTTTTGCCACCAAGGTGGAAAGAAAACCTTGAGGAACAATGTGAAGGTTAAGCTTCCGAAATTCCTCATGGAGAAGCGGTTGACTTTGTTGTAACATCAGGTTGTTACAATAAGATTTACGACTTAGCGCATCAGCCATGACGTTGGCTTTCCCTGGGGTGTAGGTTATTCCTAAGTCGAAGTCTGTGATCAACTCAACCCAACGTCTTTGCCTGAGATTCAGATCCGGTTGGGTGAAAATGTACTTCAGACTTTGGTGATCAGTGAATATTTCGCAACGGTTACCGAGGAGGTAATGTCGCCATGTCTTGAGTGCATAGACTACGGCTGCAAGCTCTAGATCATGAGTAGGATAATTCTCCTCATGTGGGTGCAATTGCTGTGAAGCGTAGGCAATTACGTGTCGATCTTGCATGAGAATGCAACCTAGTCCTTGTCGCGAGGCGTCGCAGTAGATAACAAAGTCCTTGGAGAAGTCTGGCGGTACCAGTACGGGAGCAGAGGTCAGGCGTCTTTTCAGTTCCTGAAAGCTGTGCTCACATTGTGGAGTCCATTCGAACTTCTTATCTTTCTTGAGGAGTTCGGTTAGAGGTTTGGAAACTTTGGAGAAGTTTTCGACGAAGCGACGGCAATAGCTCGCTAAGCCCAGAAAACTCCGCACTTGCTTGACCGATTCAGGTGGAGTCCAATTAAGGACGGCTTGAACTCGTTCAGGGTTAACAGCAATACCTTTACCAGATATTACATGACCCAGATAGGTCACTTCTGACAACCAAAATTCACATTTGGAAAACTTGGCATAAAGGCGATGCTCTCGAAGTTTCTGCAACACTAGCTTTAGATGTTCGGCATGTTCTTCCTCGTTCTTGGAGTAGATGAGTATATCATCGAGGTAAACAACGACGAACTTATCCAAATACTCCATGAAGATTGAGTTCATTAAGCGAGAAAAGGTGGCTGGAGCGTTGGTTAAACCGAAGGACATGACGGTGTACTCGTATTGGCCATAACGAGTAACAAAGGCCGTTTTAGGAATGTCCCCGTTTCTGATTTTGATTTGATGGTAGCCCAACCTCAAATCCATCTTGGAGAAGACTGAGGATCCAGCGAGCTGATCATACAGGTCGTTGATCCTGGGGAGCGGATATTTGTTCTTGATCGTGACCAAATTGACAGGTCGATAATCTACAACCATCCGGTCCGTACCATCCTTCTTCTTGACGAATAGGACGGGGCAAGCCCACGGAGATGAGCTAGGTCGGATGAAACCCTTTTTCAAGGACTCATCGAGTTGTTTCTTAAGCTCGGCTAGTTCTAGTGGTGCCATCTTATAAGGTCTTCTAGCAATCGGAACGGTTCCTGGGATGAGGTCTATTACGAACTCAACATCCCTGTCAGGTGGAACACCTGGCAATTCCTTTGGGAAGACATCCGGGAAGTCACGGACTACCGGAACGTCCTCAAGGTCTGGCAAAGGGCTGGCGTTAAGAGAATATAATTGTCGCTTGGCTATTCGGGTCAAGACATTGACTATCTTCCCCGAAGGATGGGTGAGTTGAACAGTCCTAGAGAAGCAATCAATTTTGGCATGATGAGCTGACATCCAGTCCATACCCAAAATGATATTAATATCTGAAGATTTAAGGGCTATCAAAGATGCGAGGAAAACTAGTCTGTCGACTTGGATTTCATTTCCATAACTTACCCTAGAGGTCTGCCATCTAGAACCAGGAGTAGAAATTTCCATAGTGGATGGCATGTCACAGAATGCGGTGTTATGCAAACGAGCATAGTTTTCAGATATAAATGAATGGGAGGCTCCTGTATCGAAAAGAACAGATTTCGGGTGGCAATTAACAAGAAGCGTACCGAGAACGACGTTGGGATCCTCTTGAGCTTCTTCGGCAGAGATACAGTTGACATGGCCACGTGAGGCGGTGACCGGCTTGGCGTGGAATACTTTTCCTGTCGGCTTGCCACGGCCAACAGCTTTAGCAGACTGGTTGGGGTTGGTCTGGGGACACTCGCGCATATAGTGGCCAGATTCCCCACACTTGAAACAAGTCACGGAACTGGTACGTGAAGGAGCATTGTTGGTTGGACCCCCATAGGGCTTGGCCGGTGCAGACTGTTGAACAGGGCGAGGCGCCTGGAAAGATGGCCTCGGTGTGAACCTGGGTGGCAGGGCGGTGTTGGGTACCCACACGCGGCGCTTCTGAGGACCAGCACCGGATGAGGAACCCATGTCACGGCCATGCTTGCGTGTTGCGTCATAGTCAGTCTGACCAGTTTCAGCACTGATGGCTTTGTTGACAAGTTTCTGAAAAGATGTGCACTCATGCAGACGGAGGTCACGGCGAAGCTCAGGACTAAGGCTCTTACGGAACCTTGCTTGCTTCTTGGCATCAGTAGACACTTCCTCAGTTGCATATCGTGCGAGATTACCAAACTCCCTGCTGTAAGCATCCACAGAGAGTCGGCCCTGAGTGAAACTGCAAAATTCCTCACGTTTACGGTCCATGAGACCCTCCGGAATGTGATGTTCACGGAAAGCCTCGCTGAATTCAGCCCAAGTAGTGACATGGTCCGCTGGGCGCATAGCTCCATAATTCTCCTACCATAGACTGGCGGGGCCTTCAAGATGATAAGCAGCAAAGGTGACCTTGTCAGCCTCCGCTACCAGCGCGGAACGCAGTTTGTGAGAGATACTGCGAAGCCAGTCATCAGTGCCGAGAGGCTCGACGGAGTGGTGGAACGTGGGTGGATGTAATTTGATAAAATCACTGAGTGACACCACGTTAGTCCTCTGATGATGTGCTGTGTTCTGTTCAATACGCTCCAACAAACGGTTGGTCTCCCGCTTGTTTCTCTCAGCTTCCATCATAACCTCGGCTAGGGAAGGAGGATGAGGCAGATTTGCATCCCTGACTTCACTGCCTTCGGCCTGCTCTTGAGGAGCAGGGTTAGTGCGCGTGTTGACCATCCTAGGTAAACAAGACAATGATTTAGTCAGGATGATAAAATTCCTACATAGGATATAAAATGTAAGGAATAACTCGAAATGCAAGATGATCATCCGTATGACATGGTAAATACAGAAACTGCTTCTTTATTCCATCGTCATACACACCATACAGGGTTTAGTACAAGACCAAACAAAGTACTATTACGGTGAAAAGAGGATTACATCTCATCGGAGGCATCCCAAGCTCCTATACATTATTTTTCTACACCTCCGGAAAGAGTACAAACTAGGTCATATCCCACGAGTCACGCGGGACGATAGACGACACAGCTAGTGCGAACTAGTGATACTACCACTAACTCAGACCGATCCGTAGTAGTCCTCGTAGAAGTCACCTCCATAGCCTGGAAGCTCAACATGATCATCCGGAAACCGACGATCTCGCGGAGCTTGTGGACCATAGGGGCTAGGATGAGGCCTTGGACCAACAGACGGTGGCCTGCGGGGACCGCGAGGTGGGGTGATGCCTCCTACATCACGCCAACCCATCACGTCTGGCAGAGCAGATCTCACAGGATAGAGATCGCGCATATCCGAATATCCAGCTTGCACCGCCGGTGCAAACCGAGTCAATGTGGCCCAGTGGTCAGCACGGGTATTGAAGAGCTCTAACCTCAAGGCCCGATTTTCACGGTCTTTATCCTCGAGCATCTCAGCAGTGGTGCGAGTCCGTGAATCCTCCTGAGTGGGGTCAGCATAGATAGCCTGGAGATACCCTTGTGCTCCCGGAAGTGATCCTGGCATATACCGGAAATCAGGGTCCCGAAATAGACCAGATCTGACTCGCATGATGGTCATCATAGAGTAGGCGGCGTCCTGCACAGCCATCTCAACAGTAACCCCGAGTCCATAGGAGCAGTGAAGGGGCTCGGTGGATCCAGGATAAGATGGAAATATCCTGACAGTGCAGAGATACTGGCTTTGATTAAAGTCTCGGAATTGCTCTTCGACCGTGTACTCAGGATACCAGCGGTATCCAGCCTCAGTCATTACCCTGACCAACATGGCAGCATGGCCGGGTACATCTAGGCATCGAGTCAGGCGAACCACTTGATTGAGGTCGCGAGTGGCCATCTGAAAGCACAATCATAATGCAAAGGCATTAGAATTTCTAGCAAAATTTCGGCAGCATAACAGCTGTAAATGCTCAAGAAGGATTTGAGACATTTGACAAAGGATTACATACGCACTCAACATCATCATATCAAAGTTCTGAGACCATCCTGACATCATAACGTGGTAGAAGAACTGAACTAGGCTTGTATCCATCAAACCTATAAGGTACTACTGATTAGTAACACGTGATCCTGATAGAGAGAACAGATCCTAATTCCTTAACCCCCGGTGGAAGAATAGACTAACTCAGATCAGACAGTCATAAGATAAAGGAGTAAAAAGAGCCTTACGTTCCAACCCGCAAACAATTCCCCTACATATAACTAAAGAATTTCTAGGCTCAACATCGACCAGTTTGGCTTGGAGAACCTACAGGCAGTCCGGCTCTGATGCCAACGCTGTCAGGACCCCGACTCGATGTCACATTGATCTAGCCGGTAACACCTCATATCACTTTGCGGCCTCACGCACGGTATTCCCACGGGTGTCGCCTTACCTTTGCCCGGGACCGTTTGCGCCTTTTGGCTCACGTATATGATAGTGTCGCTAGCATCAATATGATAAGGAGCCCGGGCTGACATGACTAGTCGTAAACCCAAAGTGGCACAGACTTACAGGGACAGGCATCCATGACCCAGCTTCAAACGTGTCGGTCATCAGCAAGTGGGTCCGGGCTGTAGCACTGGGCTAGCAGGAGTCCGGTAATCCGGGCTGTAGCGGGCTAACAGGACTCCGGTACTCAATGCGTGACATTTCCCCGAAGGGACAGACACAGGAACGAAGAAGGACACATGCCGACCAGCCTAAGTGTTCCAGAGCAGTAGCAAGCTACCATGGCTCAGCGGTAACACTAGGAGACATTTCCCGGTAAGAGAGGCTACTAAAGATAAACAACTAGGTAGTCAGATCCCACACATACCAAGCATTTCAATCATACACACAATATGCTCGATATGTGCAAATACAACGAAGCATCACAACATGACTCTACGACACATGTACTTTATTTAAGGCTCAGGGAGCCATACATATCATACACAAAGGTACGGGTCTCACGACCCAACATTCAAGTCATACAGTCATACAAACCAACAGGGGAAGTAACTGGTCTGAGTACAGACAACTAGTAAAATAAAAGAGGCTTGGAAAGCCTAGCTATACTACGTGGTCCTTCACAAGCTCAGGGTCACCACCTGGGCCTTTAGCCTACTCGTTGATGTCAACGTCTACATAGAACCCATCAGAAGGGGTTGCAGCGTCTTCTGTAAAAATGTAAATTATAGCAACATGAGTACAAAGGTACTCAGCAAGACTTACATCAGATCCTACATACATGCATATTATCAAGAAGGGTTGGTGGAGTTATTGCAGCAAGCCAGCTTTGACTCTTGGCTAGACTATCCTACGATACTTCAACTTGAAATGGTTTTGCGCACACGAGTCCACTACCCACCACTTCAATACACTACCGAGGATCCGCCTCCGTCTTCCTACGGAGGAGCCATCCTCGGCACTCACACTTATCTTGAGGCTTTTAGTAGTTTCCATTTACTTGTCTATGAACTGTATAGGCAACCAAGTAGTCCTTTACCGCGGACGCGGCTATTCGAATAGATCATGATAACCCTGCAGGGGTGTACTTCTTCATACACGCTCTCACCACTTACCGTCGTTTACACGACATGTACTCGGCAACCTTCAAGCGAAAGCCCAACGTGGGTGTCGGCCACGACCTACCTAACCACCTAAGCCTCCAGTCCAGGTTTATCGCCTATCCAGGTTCCATCCGCAGGGAGTCCGGCCGAGGTTTCCCATACGGCCCCGAACGATGTGAACAGGGTTCCCGAGATACCTAACGGGTATTCGGTACACCCGGCCACGTACCTACTGCATCACAGCCCACCCCTACGGTCAGCGCTGTCCATGGCCTCCAGTAGGCTACAAACACCAGAAACTACTTGCAACTCCTGGACGGGGAACTAGGGTGAATAAGAAGCCGAGAGGGTCCATTGGTTTCGGGCCCAATGCATGGTAGTAGCTGATTCTTAAATCACACATACAGATCTCAGTGCTTAAGGTCGGCTTCAATGAAACAACCCACCATGTACTCCTACATGGCCTCTCATCGATACCTTTACCAAATCGTGTTCACCACACCACTCTCATTACCGACATAATCATTTCACTCTAGCCCATCACCCAGATGAACCAGACCTGACCCGACTCTAAGCATAGCAGGCATAGCAAGGTAGGAACAACACATACATATGGCTCAATCAACTCCTACACATGCTAGTGGGTTTCATCTAGTTACTGTGGCAATGACAGGTTATGCAGAGGAAATGGGTTCAACTACCGTATCACACAGCAGTTTGAATCGCGTTGTCTTAATGCAGTAAAAGAGAGCAAGAGCGAGAACATGGGATTGTATCGATATGATCAAATGGTTGGTTGCTTGCCTGATGGTTCAATGCACTGATACGGTTCCTCGTTAGGGTAATCACGGTACTCCTCGGAGGCAGAACCTGTCGCAAAGGACACCGATACACAACCATCACCAAACAATGTGCAACAATATGATGCATGCATGAAACATGGCAATATGAGTGTGTTGGGCTAACGCAACTAAAACCAGAAGGGTTTGAACCAATTTGAATCAAAGATTCAAATTTCAAACTCAAACATGGCCTTTTAAAGTGCTTTTCCTTGTTCTGCATTAAACATCAAGTTAACTTGTTTACTCATGCATGAAAATAGTACAGATGGATAGATTGGATTTTTCTGATCATTTTTCATATATAACTTGTCTGATTTGGAGTTACAGAATAAAAGTTATGAAATTTTGAAGTTTAAAATATATTCTGGAATTTCCTGATTTAATTAAATCCAGAAATATATATATTGCGCCAGCATGACGTCAGCATGACGTCAGCGGTCAACTGCGGCTGGCTGGGGTCAAACCTGACGTGTGGGGTCCACACGTCAGTGACAGGGGGGGTTAACAGAGGTTAGATTAATCTTAATTAGGAATTAGTGGCGCTGGGGCCCACTGGTCAGTGTCAGGGGGGTTAGTTAACAGTGATTAGCTCTAAGTTAACCACCTGGCCGATGGGGCCCACGCGTCAGTGACTCTGGGGGGTCAAACCCCAGGTCGAACAGGTCAAACCCGCCGGCGGCTAGTCGCCGGCGAGGTCCGCGGCGTACATGTGCCTCGGGTTTCCTCTGTGGTGCTCCAACGGCGTGCGGCTAGGTGCGTTGGAAAGTTAGCTCGATGGCGCGTCGGGCGGTGGCCGTGGCTGGGCCTGGGGTGGCCGGAGTCGACGGCGGCGAGCTCGGCTGCGGCCGCCGGGGTTCGGTCGTGCACGGAAACGTGCTTGGAACTCGGAGGCGAGCGAAGCAAGGCGCTAGGGATGCTCTACGGGGCCTTGCGAACTTGTTGGGCTCGTCGGGGTGACCAAATGGTCACCGGAGCTGCGTCGACGGCGAGCTCGGCGACGGCGGAGGTTCGGCCGTGGTGGGGAGGAGGGCTACGGTGAGGGAACGAGGGGGAGAAGAGAGGGAAACGGTGGCGTAGCTCACCGCGGTTGTAGCGGGCGTCGAAGCGGGCTCGGGGACGCACTGGAGACGGCGAATCGACGGCGATGGTGGTCGGAGCCCGAGGAGGAAGACGATGGCGACGGCGGCTCCACAGGGCGTCCGGCGTCTTGTGGCTTGACGGAGAGCTTCAGGGCGAGGGGGCGGAGCTTCTGCGCGAGTCGGGAGGGCGAGGGGAGGCCGGTAGCGGCTGCTATGGCGAACGGCGGCGACGGGCGTATTCGGACACGGGAGGGGGAGAGCGAGGGAGAGGAGAGGAAGAACCGGGGGAGAGTGAGAGAGTACGGGGGAGGGGCGTGGCGTCGTTCCAGGCCATCCAGACGAGGAGGGGGGAGGCAGGCAGGCAGGCAGGCGAGCTGGTGGCGTGGCGCGGTGGCGCGCGCGCGCGTCGGGCACACTCCCCTCCCTCTGTCGAGGACGAAGACGACAGAGGAGGAGGCGGGCTGGGCCGCCTGCTGGCTGGGCCGGCCAGCTACTGCTGGGCTGCACAGGAAGGAGCCCAGGTAAGCTTCTCCTTCTTTTATTTCTGTTTTCTCTTTTTTCTGACATTTGTTTTGATTTAAATAAAATATTAAATCATTTATTTACCTTATGCCAATTTTTGCAGGAGCTAGATATATTATTCCAGAGCTCCCCAACAGGTGGCATAATTTTTGGACCTATATTAATATATATAACTAATATATTTCCAATGCAAATATTTATGCATTAATTCCAAATGCCCAAAATAAATACCTATGAGCTCTTAAAAATATTGGTTTGATTTTTATCTCTGTCCAATATTTTCAGAGAGCAACAAGAGCATTTTCTTGGACCCTTTTGGAGAAAATTTTATTTGGGTCATTTTCAAAAAAATGATTCTGAGGGTTTCACAAATCCCCATTTCAAAATTAAATGGAATTTTAAACATGATGCACACACTCTGATGCATGACTAGCTAGGGTGTGACACTTATTCATAAATACACAATTCATCGGATCTCGGCAAACACACCGCAAAGGAATTACATCGAATAGATCTCCAAGAACATCGAGGAGAACTTTGTATTGAGAATCAAAGAGAGAAAAGAAGCCATCTAGGTAATAACTATGCACCCGAAGGTCTGTGATAAACTACTCACGCTTCATCGGAGAGGCAATGGTGTTGATGTAGAAGCCCTCCGTGATCGATTCCCCCTCTGACAGATCGCCAGAAAAGGCCCCAAGATGGGATCTCACGGATACAGAAGGTTGCGGTGGTGGAAATGTGGTTTCGTGGCTCCCCCCGATGTTTCTAGTGTATAAGAGTATATATAGGTGAAAGAGGTACGTCGGTGGAGCTACAAGGGGCCCACGAGGGTGGGGGCGCACCTACCCCCTGGGCGCGCCCTCCTGCCTCGTGGCCTCCTCGTAGAGTCCCAGACTTCAACTCCAAGTCTTCTGGATTGCTTTAGGTCCAAGAAATATCATCGCGAAGCTTTCATTCCATTTGGACTCCGTTTGGTATACGTTTTATGTAGAACTCTAAAATAGACAAAAAACGGAAACTGGCACTGGGCCTCCGGTTAATAGGTTAGTCCCCAAAATAATATAAAAGAGCATATTAAAGACCGTTAAACATCCAAAACAGATAATATAATGGCATGGAACAATCAAAAATTTTGGATACGTTGGAGACGTGTCACCAGGCTATGCTCCACAGCCTCCAGCGCCAGGTCATCTTGGGGCCTCAGAAGCTCTGCCTCGACGAGAGGTGCTTCGCCCGGCGAGACGGCCAGGAGGGCATGTTGCTCCTTGATCTCCTGCTCAAGGGCAACATTTGAAGATAGGAGCTCCCACTCTCGCTCCTCAGCTGCCTCGCCATGGCGGTTGGCGGCTTCGGCCTCCTCCAGGGCACGGGCGCAAGCCTTGCGAAAAGTTGCAAGGGAGGCCGCCACGAGCGTGTCGTCTTGATCATGCTGAAGCCGCTTGAGGTTGATGGCAACCTTCAGCTTGCGCCACTCGTGTGCCAGTCAGCGGTCCTCTGCCTTGAGCTTGGTGTCGACGTCGGCTAGCTCCCCACCAGGCCGGATCATCGCGTGCATCGCCTCGCCGAAGAGCTCAAAGCGGACAACACTGTGCTCGCGCGTGAGCGCCAGCGCACTGCCAAGCCCTTCTTCAGCACCGGGAGCCGCCGAAGAGGCGTGGGACGTTTCGCCTAGGCACCCAACTGCTAGTAGCGAACAGAGGGAGAGTCATCAGTCGCCCCTCGACCCCCATGCCGGGTCGTGGAAGAAGGAGGTAGGAGGCTCGAGTCTGGGGCCCCCTTGCATCACCCCAGCGTGCCTTGGGCGGAGCCAGGGCATGGGGGGCTGTGCGCTGGGATCGAGCCAGGATCCTTGGAAGGGCACCCCTCCTGAGGCTTCACCGTCACGGGGACCCTGCGATGCCCTGGACAGAAAAGAGCATGGCGCACAAGAAATCGCAAAGGAAGGTACATACTCGTCCACAACCATGTATTTCCTCAGCTTCAGCAGTC
Organism: Triticum aestivum; assembly: GCF_018294505.1. Lineage (NCBI taxonomy): Eukaryota > Viridiplantae > Streptophyta > Magnoliopsida > Poales > Poaceae > Triticum > Triticum aestivum. The sequence goes on from NC_057801.1 coordinate 621,914,134, forward strand.
GGCGAGCGCCACCACTGTGGCTCGGAGATCCTTTCCTCTTGTGGAGCGCTTCAAGATTCAGGCGAAGTCGGACGGGCCTCAAAGGACGATCCCCGGGAGGAGGACCATTCGGCAGGGCACCTGGGGCACTGGCCTCTGGAGTAGGAGCACTTGGTAGGGCTCCCTGGGCAGCTGCCTCGGAGCCACCAGTGGGTGCCCGACCATCAGCGGCCACCATGGAACCATTGGCTCAAACCTCAGGAGCCACTGCCTCCTGAGCGTCGGGTTGCGCTGACCCCACAGTGGCCCTCTTCTGGGTCTCAAGAGTGTCAGCCTCTGGAACCCCCGGTGGTGCAGAACCTCCGGAGGTCCCTTCAGCCATGGCTGGCGGCATGCACCTCCCTGCTCCCTCACTTGGGGCACACGCTGCAGGGTCGAGCAACAGGGAAGCCACGAGGATGGGATTCTCGCGAGGCCCCTCGAGCAATAGGGGCATCTGCCCCATGAAGGCCACCTTGTTCGAGCATTGGTAGAGGAGGCAGCCATTTCCTAGAAGATCGACAGGTTTGGATTCGTCTGTCAGAAGCTCAAGTACCTTGCTCACGGTCTCGGAGGGCAGCGACGGCTTCTGGAGCCTCATGGAGTCCTCAGCGCCGGCAGGGTCCCACATCGGGCGAGAATGGCATTGGAGCGGGGTAACGCGCTGCCGCATGAATTCCTTCACCACCATCGGCGTCATCACCTCTAGCTTCTGCAGCCTGGCCAACCTCTTCCAGACACAAGCAAGACAACAGTCGCTGAGCTTCACATGCCCCTAGCCGGAGCTGGGCGCAGCCGGTGCTCGAGGGGTCAGAATCAGGGGGCTGCGCGTACCAGCATCAATAAACAACCATTGCTTCTGAAACCCCTTTGCGGCAGGCGAAAGCTCAAAGTCAATCCCCGAGCCAGCAGTCGCCGCCACAGCTTCAAAGGTCACGCACCCCAAGCATTGGCGGGCGTCGACCAGCCGGAGCAAAAACAAATGGTGAAACAGGGCCACGGAAGGAGCAATGCCTACCATGGCCTCGCAAAGGAAGGTGAAGACGATGATGAGGATAATGGAGAGGGGATCCAGGTGAAGCAGGTGGATCTGGTAGTGCGAAATTATGGCATTAAAGAAAGAGGAGAAGGGGGAGTCAAACCCGCGAAGAGAGCATGGAGATAGATTGGGATCTCGGTGGCACTCATGTCATCCACATGCCAAGAAGCAGGCCGAACGGCCGTCACTTTCCACTCATTGGAATCGGCTGCGAGAGTAGGGCGGACCTTGTTCTGCCCTTCTTGATTGATCACCGTCAAGCGCTCAGGGGCTGGCTCCAAGGTCGGCAAGGGTCCAATTGGGGCGCGCGACTTCCCTTTCTTCTTCCTCTGCTGCGGAGCCATGGCGGAAGCCAGGAAGGGGGAGTGGCACTGGCACCAGATCTGTGCAAGGAGTCACGAACCTAGGAAGAGAAGAAACGAAGGCCAAGCATGACAATCTACAAGGATGAGCTGCTCTGGCAATGGGCAGCCGCCAGGCTTGGCAGATTTCAAGGCAGCATGGGGAAGTGGGGACGCCCACGTCCCATCAATCACCACACGTCATTCAAGGCCGCAGGCGGTTAGGGCCTGCGACGCTTTGCACTGGCCCTTTGGCTTCGTCTAGAAGCCAAGTTCGAGCGTGCCTTGGGCCCGGGGGCTACTATCGGCGTTCTGGATACGGGGGTACCCAGACTTGACTGCCTGCGGCCCACTACATGGCTCCATTGACAGCCTGGTACTGCCTAGCTTCAGCATCGACAACTCAAGACCCTCGTGAGGGGCCAAGCCTCGCGAGGCGGACGACGCCAAGACAACCAAGGGATCGGCCTACTCAGGCTGGCTCCTGAGGGTCGGAGAGTTCTATGCAAGGTGCACCTCACGAGGCTCAGCTGACGTGAGCCATGACGAGCAAGGCCAGGCAGGCGCCAGCGGCTGCAGAGCACCAGTTTCCTCTTTGGTGCAAGGGAGGCAAGCAATAGGTGCAGAGTCCCGAGGAATCAGCCAAATGTTTCCATTCTGGTGCAACAAGACCAAGACCGCCAGGATGGCAGGACGGAGGTCATTACCGAGCCCACGGCAGTGTCACGACCAGAGGCTTTTCACAGGCGAAGACCACTTTAGTCAGGATAGAATTTACTACTTGTCCCCCTTCAAATCTGGCCGTTGTGGGATCCTTTCCCGCCAACATTTGGGAAGAGGACCAAGGCCACTATAAATAGGACTTAGCCACCACCATAGAGGGGGACGAACAGATCGGATCCATTCTCACCCAATGACCTCACCAGCTCTCTCGAGCTCAAGAACACCTCACCTCCCGAGGCTAGTTCATCCACTATATTAGTACATCCTTAGCCCTTCGAGGTGATCCACCAAAACGCTGGAGTAGGGTATTACACCGCAAGGTGGCCCGAACCAGGATAAATTGTTATATCTCTCTGTCCCCTTTGAGCTCGACGCGCCTAGAAGATCGTGAGTAGGTAGGCTTGATACATCAAGATCTCTGCATGCACCCCAGAGTTCAAACCTATCAAGGGTTAGCGGAACCCGAAATCCGACAAAACCACCCTTAGAGGAACGGGTGTACGCGCCGGAAGGAGAACTATAGTGTAGAGTGACCTCCACGTAATACTCGTACAGTGAACCGGCCAGATGCTCCCGATACACCTGATACACTTGATCAGCACCCTTTGGGTAGAGTCAATGCCACATGTTCTGGAGCAGGTGTGGTGAAGTGTATAGTCCTGGCTCGGACTGGTACAGGATCAGAACTGGAGCCATCTACACTCACAATCATTAGACGGTTAGTAATAACAATAAATAAAATGCATGCAATGCAGCAACCAATTTCTATTACTACCATCACTCAAACTGAGCTAACTATCATTCATCTAGCGCATCAAAGGTCTAGCACGTCCTACAGTCAGCGCGGCTCTGATACCAAGTGTTGTGGCACCCTGGCTCAGAGCAACCGGTTTACCTTGCATTGCTAGCCTAGAGATCAAGTCTTCTAGCAACACACAACAACATGGTACAGAAAACAACTGCTTTATTGATGCTAGCGGAAACATAGGTTCGATATTACATAAGGTTGCAAGGCCAAGCGGCACACATGGTGCGGCTGAACAATATGTACATTATTCAATGAACATGAAGGGGCCTCGATCGTGATAACTATGTGGCAGTGGAACGACGACGCAGCGGAACTCCATAGCACAGGGACACCGATGTGGACACGATCTAGACTTGCGAAGCACTTCGATCTGATAAGCCTATCCTCAAATCTGGCATGACACGCCAGGTCAGCACATTGAATGTACCTACAAGCTCACAACAAGCATAAGCACAATGGCAAACAATATCATGATAATTAATCAGGTTAAATGCAATGCAAGCAATACTACTGATGCAGTGATAAATCAACTTTTGCACTGAGTCCCATGGACTCTCTTACCAGACGGGTTACCTTGTAACCAAAACGGTGATCATACCTGGATCACAAACAAAACCAACACTTTGGTTCCAGCAACGATCATCTTCATGATCTCACAGATCATCACATAAGCAGTGCCAGACATAAAACTTAGTGTGTAAGATTACTTATTAATGTTGATCCATGGTGTGACTTACTCATGAGCTATGTCCGTAATAGAGGACGCGACTATCGATAGATTGAAAATACACTCTGCAGAGGTAGCGCACTTTACCCACACCATGGAACCCATGGCCTTGCACTCCCATTCGGGTGGACCAATGACATTCCGAGAGAACCCTCCCATTGCCATGACACTCTCCCGGCCACTCCGACTAACTCCCCACTGGGCTAAGTCATGGGTGGCCCCGTGCCTACCAAAGGCATCAACGGGCACCGTCATGGCCAAACGGTCCCAAACGGGGACAAGGTACCATAACAACAAACGGCCACACAAGATTATGTTTGCTTAGCGGGCCAGGGTACCACACACCCATAACCTTACCTCGTTGGAGGTACCGACCAGAGGCATGACAATGGAATGAATAATGACCTCCCCACAAAGGCAAAGTGGTTGCACTAGGAAGAACTCAATTCAGTGGCACCATGACTCGATCAATGTTATGTTCAAGTTGAATTAACATCAGTTGTTACTTGAAATAAAATAATTCGAGTCACAATATGCCATGAACATGCAACTATTCAACATGCACCACATACCACTCAAAGTGAATAGATCAACATCATCAAAGTTTTCTACTTGCACTATTCATCAGTAAACTCTACTGTTTTTACTTTACTGGTTTTAGCACTCGTCATTGTGGTTATACCATAATATATTAAAATCAATTAACCACATAATTAAACTACCATCATATATATCAAAAGCATAACCACACAATATAAACTTCTTCTACTTCCTTAAACCAACTTAAGCATTTAAATAGTACTATAACTAAGCATTTAAATCATGGCAAAGTAATTAACACAAGCATTATTTATTTAAACACTTAAATGCATGAAAAATAACTCATATTCAAGTTGGAAAATCATAGATATTGAAATAAAACCATACAAATGTTGGTGTGGCTTGCCTTAGTGCAGAGGAGGCTCACACTCCTCCTGGTTCTCTTCAAGACAAGTTTCTTCTTCTGAAAACATTTAAAAACAACAAAAAGAAATATCAAGAACACTTATGAAATTCACCAGAAAATCTAGACAACAGAGAAAATTCTCATTTTTGGCGTGCAGCTAGATCTTTTCAATAAGAACACAATGCAAAAAGAATCAACTCATTTGGACTTATGGTTTAGAAGTTATAGCTGGTCAAAGTTTATGGTCAAAATTTGATTAAATTTGAATTAAAAGAAAAGCCAGAGGAGGGTGACGTCAATGGCATATTCGAGGAATATGCCTCCACTCATACCGCTTTGGGTG
>NC_057801.1:621919499-621937583 GCF_018294505.1 Triticum aestivum
GAGAGAGAGAGAGAAACATAGACAGCGGTGCTTCGCCGGCGCATTCTCTGGCGAGGAGTGCTCGGCGGCCAGATCTAGAGGGATGGAAAGAGAGAGGGGGTCGAGGCGCACCTGCCTGTACCCATGGCTTGGCTAGAGGGGGACGGACGGGGTCTGAACTAGCTTCTCCAGCGGCTGCAAAAAGTAGAGCTCATGGGAGTTGAGGGTGACGGCAACGTGGGGTTGCACCAGGGGCTCCAACGATTTGGATGGCACTAGTGAGCCACTAGGGAGTCGCATGAGGAGTGGATCGAGCTCGCGGGGCACTGGAGTGAGGAGGAGGGGCTGCAGGGATCGCCGACAAGCTCAGGTCGGGGGCGGCGGCCAGAGGCCTGCCCGACCGGGCTGTGACTTTGCTACGAGTTTGTGGAGGCTGTGCGGTGAACTTGGAGTGCTCGGAGAGGCTGGAGGGGATCCAATTTATAGGCGGAGAAGGAGGGAGGTCTCGGCTCTGCCAGAGCTCTCTAGAAGCAGTGCACAGCAACAAGGAGCGCCAGCGAGGAGGGGGCAGAGCTTCAGAACTCACGCGGGCACTATGAAACTCGAAGACGAGCACAGGATGCGGTAGGAGAAGAAGACAGGGGCACGGGCACACTGTGGCTTTTGGCCGCGATGTGCCCGTGCTTGCTGCGGCTGCTCCGGTGTCGGCGAGCGGCAGGGAGGGGTCAAAGGTGATGAGACAAACACGGTGGCACGATGCGGCAGTTGTCGGCGAGCTCTAGAACGAGCACGCGCGAAAAAGACACATGGGCGCAGCGCAGAGCATGTTAAACACGCTGCTACGGCCGTGTGTTCACGCGGTCACCACGCTGGCATGGTCAAGATGACGCCCACGCGGTGCCAAACCATGTCTGGTGCATTGTTCATGCAGTGTTTGGTCTAAGAGGGGTGATGGCACACTGCCAGACCGACCAGATGAGACTTGAGCTTCTTGGCAAGTTTCTAGACAGAAACTTGGTCACCAAGTTTGGAGGGCTTCTAGAATGAGATTAGGGTTGATCTCCTAGGGTTAAGCTTTTCGTAGGAGGGTAATGAAGCTCAAGAAAAATCAGCCTCATTGGATCAAGGAAAAGGGTACTTGCTGTGCAAAGTGCATTTTGAAGCTAGAACAGAAATGATTTTCTGTAGCAAAATATTCCACAAAGTTATGCAATATTTTTGCTCAAGGTGGTGTGCCAAGGTTCAAAGAATATTTGGGAATTTTCTCTGGATTTTAGGAGCAATAAAATTGAGGGTTGCTTTGGAGCACAAGTTTCTGAATTGAGTTTCAGAGAAGAAAATGAATATTTTTCTTTTATGAAAAATATTCCTTGGGTTATTTTGGAATTTTTCAGAGAAATAATGATGATTAAGAGATGGGTGGGTCACTTGGGTGAAAATCAAGGACATGCCCAAGTTTTTAAGTTCATTTGAGTTGATTCAAAAAAACCAAATTCAAAGCAGAAGCAAATGAAGTCCGGAAAAAGAGAGAAGACAAAAACCAGGCTGTCACAATATCTCCCCAAACATTTTTCTTCTCTGAAAAATTTCTAAAATTTTTAGTGACTCAAAATGAAAGTGAACAATACTCAATAAGATTGATAGCAACTACTCCCACAAGTTTCTAGAGGCTATATCATGCATCAAAACTACTTTGGACCATATTAATTTGACATGCAAGCTCAAGAACAAGGTCACCACAGCGGCAAAAATTTGCAATATATAAAGCACTAGATCAAAAACTAATTGGACCATTGGAGGAGTCACATACCGATGATCAATCCCCCAAAATAGTTTTCTGAATGGAGCTTTCAGCTGGAAGATCGAAAATGGCAGCAATATGAGCTAGAACACGGGTTTGAGCAATGGCAAGATTTTTTTTCTGGAGGAAGACGAAGTGGATGGGTGCTGGAACAAGTGAGGGGGACCCACGCGGGACCTACAACCCAGTGGGCGCACCCAGGGGGGTGTCCGCACCCTGCGGGCTTGTGGCCCACTGGTGTTGCCCCCTGGTGTGTTCTAAGTGCAAAAAATCTCAAATATTCTATAAAAATCATACTAAAATTTCAGGGCATTTGGAGAACTTTTATTTTCAGGACATTTTTTATTGCACGGATATTTCAGAAAATAGACGAATAATAGTATTTTTGCTTTATTTAATCTAAATAACAGAAAGTAAAAAGTGGGTATAGAAAGTTGTGTTTACTATATTCATCCATCTCATGCCCATGAAAAGGAATCCATTATCAAGGTTGATCAAGTCTTATTAACAAACTTCTTCCGAATGACATGAAATCAGAGAATTTTTGTATAACACTAGGTTACCTCAACGGGGATATGCATGTCCCCAACAATAAGAATATCATATTTCTTTTTGACAGTGGGAATAGGGTATCCAAAACCTCCAATAGCAATAGCTGAATTTTTTTCCAATAGAATTGATGCTATTAACTTGAGGTTGTTTCTTCGGAAAGTGTATCGTATGCTCATTACCATTAACATGAAAAGTGACATTGCCCTTGTTGCAATCAATAATAGCCCATGCTGTATTAAAAAAGGGTCTACCAAGGATGATCGACATACTGTCGTCCTCGGGAATATCAAGAATAACAAAGTCCGTTAACATAGTAACATTTGCAACCACAACAGGCACATCCTCACAAATACCGATGGGTATAGTAGTTGATTTATGAGCCATTTGCAAGGAGATTTCAGTAGGTGTCAACGTATTCAAATCAAGTCTACGATACAAACAGAAAGGCATAACACTAACACCGGCTACCAAATCACATAAAGCAGTTTTAACATAGTTTGTTTTAATGGAGCATGGTATAGTTGGTATTCTTAGATCTCCTAGTTTCTTTGGTATTCCACCCTTAAAAGTATAATTAGCAAGCATGGTGGAAATTTCAGCTTCCGATATCTTTCTTTTATTTGTAACAATATCTTTCATATACTTAGCGTAAGGAGACATTTTCAGAATATCAGTCAAACGCATACGCAAAAAGATAGGTCTAAGCATTTCAAAAAAGCGCTCAAAATCCTCATCATCTATTTTCTTGGATGGTTTTGGAAGAAATGTCATGGGTTTCTGAACCCATGGTTCTCTTCCTTTACCATGTTTCCTAGCAATGAAGTCTCTCTTATCATAACATTTATTCTTAGGTTGTGGGTTATCAAGATCGATGTATGAGGTTCAATCTCCACATCATTATCATTACTAGGTCGAGCATCAACATGAACATCATCATTAACATTAGTACTAGGTTCATGTTCATAACCAGATTGTGTCTCAGCATCAAAAATAAAAATATCATTTGGATTCTCACGTGTTTCTATAAAAGGTTCACTAGAATCATGAAAAGTACTATCACCTTTCTTTTTCCTTTTAGAAGTACTAGGTGATGGGGAACGCAGTAATTTCAAAATTTTCCTACACACACGCAAGATCTATGTGATGCATAGCAACGAGCGGGAGAGTGTTGTCCATGTACCCTCGTAGACCATAAGAGGAAGCGTTATGACAATGCGGTTGATGTAGTCACACGTCTTCACGATCCGACCGATCCTAGTACCGAAAGTACGGCACCTGTGCGATCTGCACACGTTCGGCTTGGTGACGTTCCACGAACTCCCGATCCAGCTGAGTGTCAAGGGAGAGCTTCGTCAGCACGATGGTGTGATGACGGTGATGATGAAGCTACCGGCACAGGGCTTCGCCTAAGCACTGCAACGATATGATCGTGGTGTATTATGGTGGAGGGGGGCACCGAGCACGGCTAAGAGATCAATGATCAACTTGTGTGTCTATGGGGTGCCCCCCTCCCCCGTTTATAAAGGAGTGGAGGAGGGGGAGGGCCAGCCCTCTATGGCGCGCCTTGGAGGAGTCCTACTCCCACTGAGAGTAGGATTCCCCCCTTCCCTAGTTGGACTAGGAGAGAAGGAAGGGGGAGAGAGGGATGAAGGAAAGGGGGGCACTATCGTGGTACTAAGACTGACAGTAAGAATAGGGGGTACGTAGGAGGAGTTATGGCCCTAGCTACGGCAAGGTTGTACGCAAGTGTTTTACGAGTTCAGGCCCCTCTCGGAGGAGGTAAAAGCCCTACGTCTCGGTGCCCGGAGGCGGTCGACTGGATTTTAGTATATGCGTGTGTGTTACAGGGGGTGCGAACCACTGTCCCAGAGGAGGGGGTGGCTTATATAGAGTGCGCCAGGACCCTAGCTCCCCTCCGTTACAGAGGGTTCAATGTTCATAAAGGAGGGACGTTACTGATAACGCCGGCTTTAAGTACCATTAATGCCTATAAAGACTACAGAGTGAATGTCCGACCGTTGTAGTTCCGTCTGGCTCTTGGTCTTCATAGGTCGAGTGGTTTCTTGTATGGCCGAGTGATCTTCGTAAAGTTGGGGTACCCGAGTGATATGGTTGGTCGAGTGGACTAACACTCGATGTTTTCCTTGGGTACTTCCTGTTATCTCTTGAGATTCTTTGCTTCTAGGGTAGTGATCTTGGGTAGGGCTCCTAGGTCAGGCCTGTGACCCTACTGAGGGAGTCCTGGATTAGGGGGTATCCGGATAGCCGGACTATATACTTTGGCCGGACTATTGGACTATGAAGATACAAGATTGAAGACTTTGTCCCGCGTCCGGATGGGACTCTCCTTTGCGTGGAAGGCAAGCTTGGAGATTCGGATATTAGATCTCCTTCTCTGTAACCGACTCTGGGTAACCCTAGCCCCCTCCGATGTCTATATAAACCGGAGGGTTTAGTCCGTCGGACAACAATCATAATCATAGGCTAGCTTCTAGGGTTTAGCCTCTATGATCTCGTGGTAGATCAACTCTTGTAATACTCATATCATCAAGATCAATCAAGCAGGAAGTAGGGTATTACCTCCATCGAGAGGGCCCGAACCTGGGTAATCATCGTGTCCCCAGCCTCCTGTTACCATTAGCCTTAGACGCACAGTTCGGGACCCCCTACCCGAGATCCGCCGGTTTTGACACCGGCATTGGTGCTTTCATTGAGAGTTCCTATGTGTCATCGCTGCAAGGTTTGATGGCTCCTTCAATCATCAACAACAATACGGTCCAGGGTGAGACTTTTCTCCCCGGACAAATCTTCGTGTTCGGCGGCTTCGCACTGTGGGCCAACTCGCTTGGCCATCTGGACCAGATCGACAGCTACGCCCCTGGCCATCAGGTCAGGTACGGAAACTTTAACAACACGGCCGACATCCGCGGAGACTTGATCTTCGATGGATTCGGGCCTGCGTCAGGAGCGCCGAACGGTCACGACGAGCATGACTTAGATCTGCCGTCGGACAGTATTCAGGATATCGCACCTGCTGCAGCTCCGGACCTTAATCTAGAGAAGATTGCGCCATCTGAGGATGGGTGGATGGACCCCACCACGGAGGCCGCACACTCAGCGGCGTTGGAGCCGAACGCAGACTCCACCTCTAAGGAAATCTGTGTCACCGGACTCCCGGACTTGCCTCTGGTCTTAGGTTCCGGACCGCGTGCATCCGTGCCCATCGAATCTGATTGGGCACCGATCATGGAGTTCACCGCCGCGGACATCTTTCAGCACTCACCCGTCGGTGATGTGCTAAATTCATTAAGATCTCTCTCTGTCAGGAGACTCTTGGCCGAACTATGTCCGGCTCGAGTGGGAAGCGGATGACGAATAAATTTGTTCCCCACCCACCACGCACTTAATTGCCACTGTTGATGATTTAACCGGCGTGCTCGACTTTGACTCCAAAGACATCGACGGTATGGACGACGATGCAGGAGAAGAACAGGAACCACCGCCCACAGGGCGCTGGACAACCACCTCTTCGTATGATATATATATATATGGTGGACACCCCCAAAGAAAACAATGGCGATGAGACAACAGAGGATAACCCCTTAGGGAAGCAATCAAAGCATGGGCATCATCGGTGCCGCTCTAAGCCCCGCCACAGCAATACCGGCACAGGTGACAACAACAATCGGGATGGTGCCGAAGAGAAATACAACCCCGACCAGCCTAACTTCGAGCAGGCCGAACAGGAGGACGGGCAAGCTAGCCCAGATGAACAGGCGACAGACGGAGACTTGGAGGATGACAACTATATGCCTCTCTCCGAAGACGAGGTGAGCCTTGGTGATGATGAATTCGTCGTGCCTGAGGATCCCATCGACCAGGAGCGCTTCAAGCGCCGGCTTATAGCCACTGCAAGAGGCCTAAAGAAAAAGCAGCAGCAGCTCCAAGCTGATCAAGATCTGCTCACAGACAGATGGACTAAGGTCCTGGCAGCCGAGGAATACGGACTCAGGCGCCCAACCAAACGTTACCCAAAGCACAAGTTGCTACCTCAACTCGAGGAGGAGGCCCTAGAGCCTACACTACCAGCACAAGACGAGGCTGACCGGCCACCTCGTGGCTGAGACAAAGCGGCGTATCAACCCGAACACCAGCCCGCACCCCAACGCCAATACACTATGGCCCGGGGCAATACGCAGGACCTGCGATACATACTAGAAAACAAAGCAGGACAGCCAAGATCGATCTACGAATCACGGGGGCGCGCCACAACGCGTGACGATGACCGTCATGCCGGATATACTAACAACAAGTCCAGCCGGGCCGAACACAGCAGACTAGACTTATTCGAACTACGTCGTGACATAGCCCAGCATAGAGGCGCCGCACACCCCCTCTGTTTCACTGATGAAGTAATGGATCATGAATTCCAAGAAGGGTTTAAACCCATAAACATCGAATCATACAATGACACAATAGACCCCGCAGTATGGATTGAAGATTTCCTTCTCCACATTCACATGGCCCACGGCGATGATCTACATGCCATCAAGTATCTTCCCCTTAAGCTCAAAGGACCGGCCCGACATTGGCTGAATAGCCTGCCGGAGAACTCCATTGGCAGTTGGGAAAACCTGGAGGACGTATTCCTCGACAACTTCCAGGGCACTTACGTGCGACCACTGGATGCTGATGACTTAAGTCACATAACCCAACAGCCCGGAGAGTCAGCCAGGAAATTCTGGACTCGGTTCCTAACTAAAAAGAACCAAATCGTCAACTGTCCGGATGCGGAAGCCCTAGCGGCCTTTAAGCATAACATCCGCGACGAGTGGCTCGCCCGACACCTCGGCCAAGAAAAGCCAAAGTCCATGGCAGCCCCCACGACACTCATGACCCGCTTTTGTGCGGGCGAGGAGAGCTGTCTAGCTCGCAGTAGCACCACGCCAAGAAACTCCGGCACTTCAGATATCCGCGACAGCAACAGCAAGCCATGGTGCAACAGACATAAGCATCGGAACAATGGCGACAACACCGAAGACACGTCAGTCAATGCCGGATTCAAAAGAAACAACCCGGGATCGTCCAGTTTGGACCGCATACTCGACCGCTCATGTCAAATTCACGGGGACCCCTGATAAACCAGCCAACCACACTAACAGAGATGGCTAGGTGTTCAAACAGGCCGGCAAGTTGAATGCCGACAACAAGGACAAGGGGCTGCATAGAAAGGATGACGAGGAGCCCCAGCGGGCGAACATAGGGGGACAGAAGAAATTTACTCCCCAAGTGAAAACGGTAAATATGATCTATGCCACCCACATTCCCAAGCGGAAATGAAAGCATGCACTACGGGACGTCTATGCGATGGAGCCAGTCGCCCCAAAGTTCAACCCATGGTCATCCTGCCCGATCACTATTGATTGCAGGGATCATCCTACCAGTATCCGTCATGGCGGTTCAGCCGCATTGGTCCTCGACCCAATCATTGACGGATTCCACCTCACGCGAGTCCTCATGGACGGTGGCAGCAGCCTGAACCTTCTCTAACAGGACACAATGTGCAAAATGGGTATCGATCCCTCAAGGATCAAACCCTTCAGAGAACCTGATCATCGAACTCATCAAGGGAGAGAAAAACCAAGGAGGCAAGAGGCTTTCCATACAAGGGAACACCCAGGTGGTCTCTGTTCACGATCGTTATACCTGTTTTACATACCCACACGCAGCCTGCCCTTGGATAGGACATGTCAAATAGTCCTATTTTTGCTTATCGCATTACTTGTACACATATGTTTGACGTATTATAACAACGGGAAACAATATACATCATCATCTTATTATTACTTTCTTCATATTTTCCCTTGACTGTTTATTTAATATTGCACCCATACACCTTGGTACGTTCAGTTTGCCAGGGGCTTTATTACGCCCCATAACACGGAAAGAAAAGTTCGAACACTTTCGACAGTTCGGCACCCCAAACTTATAACATTATATGCATCAGCTCCGAATCATGTCTTGGGTCAATAGTTGGGTTTGCCCGGCTCCCTTGTTTTGGTACCTTACGTTCCGTTATATCGACTAAGGTAGCGCAAGGAGAACTACTGCGATTGTGTGTCGATTCTTCCGGATGAGCACCTCAGTAGAGAAAGCCGAAAACTGACTGTCATGATGCGGCGAGAGTTGGTCCCTGTTCGAGAGGTCTTAAATCCTTAAAGATTTTTCCGCTTCAGGAGAGGAATCGGCCTTGTCCGATTTAGGCGTGTATAGCGCCCCAAGTTCGGCCTTCTGAATACTAGGGGCTTCACCGAAATTTAAAATTGTAGACTTCTATGGCTAAGTGAGAGTGATAAAGCCGAATAGTCCAATTGCCTTGTTCACTGCGCTAAACACCTCCTTAAAGGACCAATAATTTGGATAAAGAGCATTTGGGTTTTCCACGAACACCGCAGTACTAGTTACACGGGGGCGAAAGCCGACGACTGGCCAACTTTCAGAATTTTGTAAACGGCCGCACATAAGGTAATATTTTAAATCAAAAAGCATTATATAGCGCACACGAACTCGTTTTCATATTACAAGGCGAGATGAGTACATTCACCCGAAAATTACATCCTTGGTACATTCATCGGCCACAAGGCAGGCGCCTTTCATAATGCCGTCATAATACTTCTCGGGGTAATGATGCGCCTTGCCCTCCGGCAGTCCATCCTTCACTAGCTTCTCTGCATCCATTTTGGCCCATTGCATTTTCGCGCGGGCAAAGGCCCGGCGGGCACCCTTAATACAGACGGAGTGCTTAATAACTTCCAGCCACGGACAGGCATTTACCATCCGCTTTATAAGGCCGAAGTAGCTGGCGGGTAGGGGCTCACCAGGCCACAGCCGGACTATGAAGTCCTTCATGGCCAGTTCGGCCGCCTTGTGGAGTTCGACCAATTGCTTCAGTTGGTCACTCAAGGGCATTGGGTGTTCGTCCCCAGCATATTGGGACCAGAACAACTTTTCCATAGAGCTCCCCTCTTCGGCACGATAGAACTCCATGGCATCCAATATGCTGCGTGGCAGATCTGCGAATGCCCATGGAGAGCTCCGAATTCGGGTAAGTAAAAGAAATGTCTCCTCCACATGCTTGCTTTGCATAACGAATGCCTTACCCGCCACTAGCTTTTTGGCCACCTGGATCTCCTGGAGGGCCTTTTGGGCTTCGGCCTTGGCGTCTTTCGTGCTCTGGAGGGCCTTCACAAGCTCAGACTCTTGCGTCTTGAAGTCATGCTCCAAGGACTCAAATTTCTTGCCGAAGTCCAGGAGCTCTTGTTGTACCTCGCTTACCCGAGCATCTTGTTTTTCAGGCTCGGTGCGCTCCTTGGCCGCCTTGTCTTTGGCCTCGGATAGCGCTTTCTTTAGGGCCCCCACTTCGGTCGTGGCCCCTATTAAAAATCATGATGCTTTTGTTAGCATCACCAATTTTTCTTCCTTTATATGACACACAGACGGGGTATCACTTACCTTTGTTCTCTTCGAGCTGCCTCTTCGTGAGGCTGAGTTCTTCTTCGATTTGCTTCAGGTCCCACTTAAGTCCGGCGACCTCCACAGTATGGGCAGCAGCGGCCAGCAGCAACACCTACTTATTCACATAGACATTTACTGTTAGACTCCCGCGGATAAAAGTTGACCCTCCGTTTGGCTTTTCTTTCCGAACACCAAACAGAGTACCAGGGGCTACTGTCTATCGGGTGATATTTTCTTACGGGTTTGATTACTTACCTCAAAGCCTGTTAGGAGGCTGGTGCAGGCTTCGGTCAATCCGCTTTTGGCGGACTGAACCTTCTCAATCACCGTACTCATAAGAGTACGGTGCTCTTCGTCAATGGAAGCACCGCGAAGCACTTCCAGCAAGTTATCTGATGCCTCTGGCTGGACGGAGGTCATTGGCACGGCCGGCTCGCCCTCCTTAGCGAGGGGCTGCCTACTTGAATCCGGAACTTTTGGAGGTTCCGGCGCAGTATCCGGCTGGGAGCCAGACTGGCTGCGGCTCCCATCAGCATAATCCATGGGGATCTTACCCCCATGTGCCCGGTGTCTGGGATTTAGCCTTAGGACAACACCTCGGTTTCATCCGCGGGCCGTGGGGAGGTGGCCGTCAGGAGTGAATCACTATTCATCTTCGATTCACTCAAGGACCCATCCGAAGAGGATACCTCGAGGTGGGACCCGGCCGGACTGCATATGCGTGTTCGACGTTATAACAAACAATGAAGCTAAGATGCATTAAACATACTACAGAGTATGAATACTTACAATTTTGCCAGGGGCTTGCCCCTGGGCAACCACTCCTCCTCGCTGTAGGCGGCCGTGGTGTAGTCCGGAAGGGATGTCTTTCCCTTCTCAGGCGTCCTAGCCCCCCCCCCCCCGTGGGGCGGCTTTTCTCTTCTTTTCCTCCCCGTCTTTGTGGGAGGAATCTACCTCGGCGTCCTCGGATGACGAGTCTATTACGGCCCTGCGCCGGAGACTTTCCTGGTCCCCGTGGCCTTCTTTTTGGCCTTCTTCTCCGGCACCTTGTAAGGCGCCGGAACCAGCATCTCCGTCAGGAGTGCGGTGCTGGATCTTCGGGCAGCGGAGCCGGATAGTCGATCTGCTCCGTCGTCGCCACATATTCCTGTTTTGTGAGCATCGTGGCTTAAAATCCTCCCACAAATATACTGGGTAAGGCACGTTTTGTGATATTTAGAGAGCTTACCGGATTGGCAGGGTGCTTTGTGCTGAGTCCGCAGTCCTCAGAAGTGGGAGGAGATACTTCGGTGACCTTGAACAACACCTTCCAAACATCTTTATGCGTCGTGTCGAGGAGCTCTCACATCGTCTGGTGTTCGGCCAGATTGAACTCCCACATATTGAACGCCCGTCTTTGACACGGGAGGATCCGGCGGAAGAGCATGACTTGGACCACGTTGACAAGCTTGATCTTCTTGTCTATCATATTTTTGATGTAGTTCTGGAGTCCGGTCAGCTTCGTAGGTACGCCCCACGCCAGACCGTTATTTTCCCAGGAGGTGAGCCGCATGGGGATGCCGGATCGGAATTCGGGGGCCGCCGCCCAGTTGGCGTCGCGCGGCTTGGTGATGTAGAACCACCCCGATTGCCACCCCTTCACGGTCTCCACGAAGGAGCCTTCAAGCCAGGTAACATTGGGCATCTTGCCCACCATGGCACCTCCGCACTCTGCTTGCTGGCCGCTCACTATCTTCGGTTTCACGTTGAATATTTGTAGCCATAGGCCGAAGTGGGGCTTGATGCAGAGGAAGGCCTCGCACACGACAATAAACACCGAGATATTGAGGACAAAATTTGGGGTTAGATCATGAAATTCTAGCCCGTAGTGAAACATGAGCCTGCGGACAAATGGTTGAAGTGGAAATCCTAGTCCACAGACAAAATGAGAGAGGAACACTACTCTCTCCCGAGATTTCGGAGTGGGGTGATCTGCTCCTTCGCCGGAAGCCTGTGCGTGATGTTTGCGGCCAGGTATCCGGCCTCCCAAAGCTTGGCAATGTCCTCCTCTGTAATGGAGGAGGCCATCCACTTGCCTCCCGCTCCTGACATGTTGTGAATGGTCTTACGGAGGAGGTGAGAACTTGGGCGGTGGGGCTCGAGGGTGCGAGAATGGATTAGTAATGAAGGAAGAAGGCGTGGTGAAAATGGGGGATCCTTATCTCTTTATAAAGGCGGTAGAAACTGTGCGCCTCCCCACTTGCCTGTTAAAATCACTTATTTTCCAAAGCGCCACGATCGATGGCACGGTTGGGTTACCCATACCCGTATTGATGAGAATCCCGTGATAAGGGGACACGATGTCTGCTTCGACAAGACGTGCCAAGGAAACTGCCTTGCAATATGTGTGGTGGCTGGTTGAGAAGAAAATGGTTCGAATAATGACCGGGCCGTCATGTGATGTCATGCTATGTAAAGTTGTCAGCAGATTAGATTTGTGGGATATTGTTCTCTCTACGGTGGTATGTGAAATTTGTTTTGCAGAGCCGGACATGATTCAAGTGTTCGAAATTTATTTTGGAGTATTCGGAGATGGAACCCGCCTTGCAATGCTGAAGACAATCTGGGCGTCGGACTCATCATCATTGAAGCCTAGTTCAGGGGCTACTGAGGGAGTCCTGGATTAGGGGGTATCCGGATAGCCGGACTATATACTTTGGCCGGACTATTGGACTATGAAGATACAAGATTGAAGACTTTGTCCCGCGTCCGGATGGGACTCTCCTTTGCGTGGAAGGCAAGCTTGGAGATTCGGATATTAGATCTCCTTCTCTGTAACCGACTCTGGGTAACCCTAGCCCCCTCCGGTGTCTATATAAACCGGAGGGTTTAGTACGTAGGACAACAATCATAATCATATGCTAGCTTCTAGGGTTTAGCCTCTACGATCTCGTGGTAGATCAACTCTTGTAATACTCATATCATCAAGATCAATCAAGCAGGAAGTAGGGTATTACCTCCATCGAGAGGGCCCGAACCTGGGTAATCATCGTGTCCCCAGCCTCCTGTTACCATTAGCCTTAGACGCACAGTTCAGGACCCCCTACCCGAGATCCGCGGTTTTGACACCGACACCTACCCTAGGTCTGTATCTTCATCACTAGCCCCCGAATGGATTGAGGACGGAGTGGAAAAGAAGATCTCAGTGGACTTTTCTTCAACCTTTGTGCTTCATGAGTACTTGCGTTGATCTGAAGGTTTGCGTCTGAACTTTAGCTTCGTTTTAGTTGCCTCGATCGATTCAGTTGTTGCCTCTATCGATTCTGAAGTTGTTGAGTGGATTAATGACATCATCTGTCGATCGTTGTCTTCTGTTGTGAGATATCCGGCGCGATTGGTCATTGCGTATCCCAGATTCGGCGGGATTCGAAATTTTGGGGAAGCGCGCGGGACGGAGGGTGCCGCGGTAATCGAGATGGATAAGCAGGGATGCCTCGATCCTTGTGCCACCTTTTTTGCCACGTATCAGGCGCGTGACTGTAGAGGAGATTTGACAGGATCGCCTGGGCCCGCGCGTCAGCCACTCGGAAGTGGGCCTTTAAATGGTGGCGAGGCCGAGGCGTTGCACTGCGTCTTCCCAATCTCCTCCTTTCTCCTCCGCTTATCCCCCACGTGCAGCTCCTCCGCTCTCGGCGCCGTCACTCCGTCGCAATGGTGAAGGACAAGATGGTGGCGCTGGAACACGCGAAGAAGGCGACGGGGGCAGCGAAGGGTAAGAAGACCCAGCGCGGGTCGTCGTCGCGGTCGGCGCTGCCGACGGGATGGATCCAGGGCGACTGGATCCACTCCACGCTCCAGCAAGAAGACCTGGACAAGCTGGCCGAGCTCGGGTTGGTCGCTGACGGTGCTGCGAGGTTGTTAGAGGGGGATACGAAGCGGCAGCCGCGACTGGGTGAGTGTGTCCTGGTCGCCACCCACATCGACCGTGGTTTTTGGCTTCCTCCACACCCCTTTTTCCAGGGTTTTCTAAACTTCGTCGGAGCCCAACTTCACCCCTTTTCTCCCAACACCATCATCTATCTCGCGGCATTTGTGTCCACGTGTGAAAATTTCCTTGGCTGTCGACCGCACTAGGGTCTCTTCAAACACATCTTCACTGTCCATTCCCAGTCGGTCAAGAAGGCCAATTCAGGCGACGAGAAAACGCACGTCATTCAAATGTGTGGTGGTTTGGGGATCCAGAAGAGGAAGAGGATCTCCTTTCCGTCCATGACCCTTCTCGAGTCGATCAGGGGCTGGCAGTCGACCCGGTTCTACTGCCAGGATATCCCCACCCCGGGTGAGTCAACTGGACTTCCCCCTTTCTCCTTTGATCGCGTTCAAACTCCTTCCTCGCTGAAAGTGACTTCTGCGGAGAGGATGGTGACGGACATGTTGGTCGAGAGGGTGGTCCAGCTGATCAATCAGGATGTAACCAGGATGTACCTACTGGAGGTATTTCTCAGTCGGCGCATCCAGCCGCTTCAAGATCGGGACCATCCGATGTGGATGTACTCTGGTGCCAACAACACCGCTCGGGTTCATCCGGAGGAAGTCTTGGCCCAGATGGTGGCTGGATGGCTGAAGAACATCATGGGCAACAAGAACAACCCCATGGGGGCCAGGAGGGTCGCTCCCTTCAGTGACAACAATCCACCCGACAAGGTTCAGACTTCTTCATCCGACTGATTTCTTGTGTATCTTACATCTGTCTCTGGTACCGACTGGAATTCACTTGACTTCTTGTTTTGTAGGTTTATACTGAGATGTACTCCATGCCCAACGCCGAGCAGACCCTAGAGCAGGACCAGGAAGGGGAGGATAGCACAGATGAGAGTGGCGAGTATCAATCTTTGGATGGTGACGACGAGGAGGAGAGCGACAAAGCTGACAACGGCGAGGAGGACGACTCGCCGCCATGCTTGGAGCGCCGATCCAAACAACATCACGATCTAGCAGGCGAGTGGGGCAAGGCCGTGGCTTCCAGTACCAAGACTCAAAAGCGGATTCGGACGTCGACTCCTGAGCCGACTGAGAAGGTGGCTAAGCAGCCTAAGGTCGTACCCCCAAAGGCTCGGAAGACTCTGCCAAGGATCAAGATGGATGTTCCAGTCGCCTCCGGGTGAGAATTTTATCTCTCTGCGTTCCTTTCTTCCGATTGGCATTTCTGTTGGTTACCGAGTGGATCCTGCATCTTTCCAGCCCAACGTCTGCTGTGACTGACACGGACATTGACAAGGCCCCAGGACATGAGGAAACCGATGATGTGGGCACCTCCCGAGCTGGTGAGTTTGCTTGATTAAAGCCTGTTCTATCTATTGAGTTTATCGGTCGGCTGAATTTCTGACGTTTTTTTGCTTTTCGCTGCAGCACCATGAGACATTGTCGTGCTTCTTGAAGATGAAGAATAAGAAGCGCCCTTGAGGGAGAGGAGGAGGAAAGGCAAGGGCTCGAGTGGGAAAGTGCTTGAGGTTTAAGCCCCTCAGTCGACTCCGGTGCTTGAGACGCTGGTCGAGCGGTCTGGAGATCTGGCTCGGACCAGTGTCACATTCGCTGACCCGCTGACGACTGATCGCCCATCGGGGTCGACTTCTCCAACTCCTGCTGCCCCAGTGCAACTCCATGCGTCTGACACAGTGGGTGCTTCGACCGCCTTGGCACCCTCACTCTTTGCTGTGTACCAAACTCCGGACGACGCGCCAAGTGCTGCCAGGGAGGCTCTTTCAAGTGAATCTTGTTATGGAACAAGTGAAGGTGATGCACGAGGCTAGTCAGGTGGCCTACAATGCCAGCACCGCTTCGCAGACCAACGTCAAGGTCAGTTAACTCCCAACTGAACTTTTGAATCATAAAAAATTGCCGATGTTGCTTTGCTGCCCATATGTGCATCTACTATCATGGGTCTATTTCGCATCCGATCACCCACTGGGGTGTGCTTGCCTTAGAGTTCAATATGTCTTCCTCTCCACTCGACTGTCACTGAGTCGAGTGTTGATCCGAACTAGTGGGGGCACGCTAAGTGCACCCACTAGGTGTAGTCCCCGAGATCAGGGTCGACTGCTGGCAGTCGACTATGGTCTGAGAATCTATTCCCTTTCCTTTTCTTGACTCAAGCTGGGCAGACCATGCTGAGTGTTGATCCGAACTAGTGGGGGCACGCTAAGTGCACCCACTGGGTGTAGTCCCCGAGACTACTGTTGAATGTTTTATTTGGTAGTAGTCTTAGAGTAACTTTCACAGTAATTGTCTTTCTATCGACTGATATATCTCTCTTACTCGCTGTATAGGTCTTGTGATCTTGGGCTCAACTTTCCGAGCTGAACAAACAGCAGATCAGTCTCAACCTTGATCTTGAGATGGCGAAGAAGAACCTCAAGACTTCGCAGGAAGAAACAACCATCATGGGAGGTAACCAATCGACACTTGTCCACCTTGTGGCTCGCGCCTTTTAGTGTTTTTCTTTTCAGTCTCTTTGAACCGAGTGACTTCACACGAACAGATGTGCATAGTGAAAACTGTCATCTTCAAGCCCTTTTGAGGAGTGTTGTTTCTTTATAGAAAATGAAGGAAGCTCTCCAGAAGAAGGATCTAGACCTCGTTGCTGCTTAGAAGGAGGCGCGAGACAAGATAGCGCTTGCAGACAAGAAGCTGGCTTCGGTCAGCAAGTTGGAAGAGGAGAACTCGAAGTTGAAGACTGCCATCTCTGACGCCAATCGGGAGGTTGAGGAGCTGAAGAAAGAGAAGGAGAACCTGACCAACGAAGTTGGAAGCCTCTGAGCCAAGATGGGTGAGCCGGAGTCCTATCTGGGACAACTTGCTGCAAAACTGGTCCTGAAACTTGAAGGTATCATCGCTCGACTGACTGGTTGTCGTCGATTGGAATGTCCTGTTATACTGTCGACTCACTATTTTCCCTAATTGTGAAGAATTTTGCCAGGACTTCGAGGCTGAAACTGGGCTGGTTGAGACGGGTCTCGACCCCATCGGGTGTCCTGTCAAAGATGATGTAGCGATGAGCTTGCTGCGGTTGGAATCTCGCATGGACAGTGCGGTTTCTTATCTGGCTCGTCTGAAGGCAGCGATGACTTGGGTAGATGCTAAACTCCGCCCTTAGGCGGAGCTTTCACAAGATCTCGAGTCATTGATGGCTCGACTGAATCAGATCCCTGGCAGAGTGCAGGAATGGAAGAAATCAGCCGCTTGCTGTGGCGCTGATGTTGCCCTGTCATTGGTCCGAGTGCACTTCAAAGACGCTAGAGAAGAGAAGCTTGCGGCCCTGAAGGTCGTGAAAAGCAAGAAGCACACTTTCCGGTCCTTCATGGACACCTTCCTTGAGGCTGCCACTCCCATTGCAGACAGCATTGACCTCGACAGTTTCTGTGATCCAGCCAGCCCCTCTCCGGACGAGTGACCGAAAAAACATTATGTCCCAGATTTATTTGCGTTGGAATGCCGAGTGATCATGTAACCGTTAAAACTCTTTCGGGCCTGATGCCCGAGTACTCTTTCCCGTTGTGGTTCTGAACTTTTGCAGGGCTTATTCGAACTTGGATTTCTTTGAATATCGTGGCTTTTGCTCTGCTTATTATACTGTTTCCAATTGTCCCTTGGCTCCGAGTGGATTTGTTCTTATCACCCTCCACCGAATGAAGGTACATTGTATTTGTGACGGAGCTTAGCCACGGTGCTTAGTCGACACCTTGTCGTCTTTGTGGGTAGAGACGAAACATTGTATTTGTGGCGTAGCTCAGAGGTAATGCCCAGTCGACGCCTCATCGTCCCTACGGATAGGGATGGAACATACGTTGTATTTGTGGTGCAGCTCAGAGGTGATGCTCAGTTGAAGCCTCGTCATCCCTATGAATAGGGATGGAATGTACATTGTATTTGTGGTGGTAAAGTCCCAAGTGGGAGGGCTGCTCACCACTCGTAATGTTTTTGACTTAGGCGATTACGAGGTCGCAGCTAAGCCCCCGAGTGGGAGGATTGCTCTCCACTCAGAGATGTTTTTAACTTAGGTGAATTGGATTCGCGGCTAAGTCCCCGAGTGGGAGGATTACTCTCCACTAGGAGATGTTTTTAACTTAGGCGATTACGGGGTCGCAACTAAGCCCCCGAGTAGGAGGATTGCTCTCTAGTCGGAGATGTTTTTAACTCAAGAGAATCGGATTGGTGGCTAAGTCCCCGAGTGGGAGGATTGCTCTCCACTCAGAAATCTT
>NC_057801.1:621938027-621983031 GCF_018294505.1 Triticum aestivum
GGCGATTACGGGATCACAGCTAAGCCCCCGAGTGGGAGGATTGCTCTCCACTCAGAGATGTTTTTACCTTAGGCGAATCGGATTCGCGGCTAAGTCCCCGAGTAGGAGGATTGCTCTCCACTCAGAAATGTTTTTTAACTTAGGCGATTACGGGGTCGCAGCTAAGCCCCCGAGTGGGAGGATTGCTCTCCACTCGGAAATGTTTTTTAACTTAGGCGATTACGGGGTCGTAGCTAAGCCCCCGAGTGGGAGGATTGCTCTCCACTCGGAGATGTTTTTAACTTAGGCGATTACGGGGTCGCAGCTAAGCCCCCGAGTGGGAGGATTGCTCTCCACTCGGAGATGTTCTTAACTTAGGAGAATCGGATTCACGGCTAAGTCACCCACTGGGGGATTTTAGACACAGATGCTCATATGAAACTGATCATTATGATATTGAAAATATCTTGTCTTCGGAAAGCAAACTGAAACACTTTTATTGCAACTCGCCGGGTCGAGTAATCTAGGTGTAGAAGTGACGAAGTAGCTCTGCATTCCTTGCTCGTGGCTCGTCTATCTTCTTGGCTATGTTGTAGATGTGGTAAGCTCCGTTGTGAAGCACCTTGGTGATGATGAAGGGGCCTTCCCAGGACGGGGCCAGTTTATGAGGCCGCTTTTCATCCACTTGAAGAACCATGTCTCCCTCTTGGGATTCCCATCCTCTGACGTTCCGGGCATGGAGTCGACGCAGGTCTTGCTGATAAATGGTCGACCGGATCAAAGCCATCTCGTGCTCCTCCTCTAGGAGATCAACGGCGTCTTCTCATGCTTGTTCCGCTTCAACTTCTATGAATAGTTCCACTTTGGGGGCATTGTGCAGCAAATCACTCGGGAGCACAGCCTCTGCACCATACACCAAGAAGAAAAGAGTCTGGCCAGTCGACCGATTTGGTGTTGTCCTCAACCCCCATAAGATGGAAGGCAACTCGGTTACCCAGGGGCCAGCAGCATGCTTGAGATCACGCATCAGGCGGGGTTTTAATCCTTGGAGGATCGAACCATTCGCCCTCTCTGCCTGTCCATTCGACGGAGGGTGTGCGACAGATGCATAGTTGACCCGAGTGCCTTGGGTTGCGTAGAACGCCTTGAACTCGTCAGAATCAAAGTTGGAGCCATTATCCGCGATAATGTTGTGAGGGACTCCATATCTGAATATCAACTCTCTGTCAAAACTGACAGCAGTGCTAGTGCTGAGGTTCTTGATGGATTTAGCTTCAATCCACTTGGTGAACTTGTCGACTGCTACGAGCACATGGGTGAAATCACTCGCGCCAGTCTTGAAGGGGCCGACCATATCCAACCCCCAGACTGCGAATGGCTAGACAAGGGGGATAGTCTTCAAGGCGGATGCTGGTTTGTGGGACATGTTGGAATAGAACTGGCAGCCTGCACACTTGTCGACTATATCCTTGGCCATCACGTTTGCCCAAGGCCAATAGAATCCTGCTTGGTATGCTTTGGCCATGATGGTCTAAGAAGATGCATGGTGACCACAGGTCCCCGATTGGATATCATTTAAGATCATTCGACCCTCTTTAGGGGCGATGCAGCGCTGGGCCACTCCTGTGACACTTTCTCTGAACAGCTGATCTTTCATCACTGTAAAGGCTTTGGATCAGCGGACTATCTGACGGGCTTCGTCTTTGTCTTCTTTGACGGTATCCTCTTGTATGGACGGGGTATGGTGATGTTCCAAGAACACATTACATGGGACAGGCTTCCGAGTGGAACCTATCTTGGCCAGATCATCCGCCGCTTGATTCTTGAGTCAGGGTATGTGGTGGAGCTCTAACCCCTCGAACTTCTTCTCCAACTTTCTCACTGCATTGCAGTAACCAGTCATTGCAGGGCTCTTGGCATCCCATTATTTCATCACTTGATTGACCACTAAATCTGAGTCGCCATAGACCATCAGGCGCCGGACGCCGAGTGATATGCCCATACGCAACCCATATAAAAGTGCCTCGTATTTATCTTCATTGTTGGAAGAATCAAAGTGAATCTGAAGGACATAACTGAGCTTGTCTCCTCATGGGGATACTAAAACCACTCCTGCGCCAGAGCCATTCAACCTTTTGGACCCATCGAAGAACATGGTCCAATGTTCCGATTGGATTTGGGTCGGCTGTTGTTGTTCTGTCCACTCTGCGAGGAAGTCTGCAATTGCTTGAGACTTGATGGCCTTCTGTGCCTCAAACTTGATATCCAATGGAAGGAGTTCAATCTCCCATTTTTTCACTCGACCAGTTGCATCTCTGTTATTCAGAATCTCTGACAAAGGAGCATCGCTGACGACTGAAACTGAATGATCAGAGAAGTAGTATGCAACCTTTTTCATGGTTAAATAAATCCCATAAATAAGCTTCTGATAGTGAGGATATCCCTGCTTGGATGGGGTCAAAACTTCTGAAATGTAATAGACTGGGCGCTGAACTTTGAAGGCTTTGCCTTCTTCTTCCCGCTCGACCGTGAGCACTGTGCTGACAACTTGTCATGTGGCTGCGGTGTAAAGCAAAAGAGGCTCCTTGCTGATTGGAGCAGCAAGCACCGGCTGGGTGGAAAGCAGGGCTTTGAGCTCTTCAAATGCTGCTTCGGCTTCATCATTCCACTCGAACTTGTCAGACTTCTACATCAGTTGGTAAAGAGGCAATGCCTTTTCACCGAGTCGTGAGATGAATCGACTTAATGCGGCCAAGCAACCAGTGAGCTTCTGAACATCATGCACTCGCACTGGGCATTTCATTCAGAGGATTGTGCCAATCTTCTCTGGATTTGCATCGATTCCTCGTTCGGAAATGAGAAAACCGAGTAACTTTCCACCTGGGACTCCGAATGTGCATTTTGATGGATTGAGCTTGATATCGTACCTTCTCAGGTTGGCAAAGGTTTCAGCGAGGTCAGTCAGCAGGTCGGAACCTTTGCGTGACTTAACCACGATGTCGTCCATGTAAGCTTCCATGTTCCAATTGATCTGAGTGAGTAGGCACTTCTGGATCATGCGCATGAATGTAGCACCAGCATTCTTGAGGCCAAAGGGCATGGTGACATAACAAAAGCACCCGAACGGGGTGATGAAGGCAGTCTTGATCTCATCGGGTCCAAACAGTCGGATCTGATGGTACCTGGAATAGGCGTCCAGGAAGGATAGTTGCTCGCATCCCGTAGTCGAGCCGACTATCTAATCAATGCGGGGCAGCGGAAAATGATCCTTCAGACAGACCCGATTGATGTGCTTGAAGTCAATGCACATTCGTAGCGATTTGTTTTTCTTAGGAACCATAACGACATTGGCGAGCCAATCGGAGTGGTAGATCTCGCGAATGAATTCTGCGGCCAGGAGTCGAGCCACTTCTTTGCCAATGGCCTTCCTCTTCTCTATGGCAGACCGACAGAGATGTTCTTTGACTGGTTTTGCTTTCGAGTCGACGTGCAAACGGTGCTCAACCAGCTCCCTGGGTACACCTGGCATGTCAAATGGCTTCCATGCGAAGATGTCCCAGTTCTCACGGAGGAACTGGGTGAGCGCGGCTTCCTATTTGCTGTCGAGCGTCGTGGAAATATGAGTCGGAGCAGCATTGGGATCAGTCGGGTGGATGTGAATCAGTTTGGTTTCCCCGGTCGACTGGAACACGGACTCTGAGGCAGGCCTCTTGGCACACAGCAAATCACTCGGATCTGTCGTTCTCTTGTGCTCTTGGAACTCCACCGCTGCCATCTCCTCGTCTGCTATTTTTGCACCATCTTGGAGGCAGTCCTCCGCTTTCTTCCAGTTACCACAAACGGTAATCACGCCTTTGGGGCCAGGCATCTTCATTTTGAGGTACACGTAACACGGTCGAGCCATGAAGCTAGCATAGGCGGGTCTGCCCAGAATGGCATGATACGCGCTTTCAAAATCCACCACCTCAAATGTCAACTTCTCTTTGCGGTAATTCTTCTCATCACTGAAAACCACATCGAGAGCTATCTGGACGAGTGACTCGGCTTTCTTCCCAGGGATGACTCCGTGGAATCTCGTGTTACTCTCGCTCAGTTTAGACATCGGAATGCCCATTCCTTTCAGAGCCTCGGCATACAGAATATTGAGGCCACTACCGCCATCCATCAGAACTTTGGTCAATCGGGTGCCTCTGACAACTGGGTCGACCACCAACGTCTAGCTACCAGGAGTAGCCACTCGCGGCGGGTGATCCATTGATCAAATGTGATAGGAGTCTTTGACCATTTCAGATACCTGGGTGTCGCCAGAGCGACCATGTTCACTTCCCGGTTAATGACTTTCAGTCGACTTTTCCTTTCGACATCAGCAAAAATCACCAGGTGGCGCTAACTTGGGGGTATCCACCCTCCTCTTCCTCTTTGTCTTGCTCCTGTTCAGAATCTTTGTCCTTCTCACCGGGCTGACCCTTCTTTTGGAAGCTCTGAATCAGGAGTCGACATTGTCGAGTGGTGTGCTTGGGGAGGATCAGATTCCCCTCTTCATCTTTCTTGGTGTGAATATGACACAACAAATCCATCAGATCGTTCCCATCTTGATCTTTCACTTTCTTGGGATTCTAGGGCCCCTTGGGCTTCCCCTTGAACTTCCCTTGGTTTAACACTGTTGCTTTGGCAGGCCCTACTGCCTCAGCCTTTCGCTTCTGCTTCAAACTGGAAGTCCCTCCTCCGGTGTCTTGGGCGATTGTTTTATGCTTGCCGCTCTGGAGTCGGTCCTCCTCTTCACTGTTAGCATATTTGGTGGCAATCTCCATCATCCGAGTCAGAGTCATATCTCCTGTCCGACCAAACTTCAGATTGAGCTCTCTGTAGCAAACGCCTTCCTTGAAGGCACAGACTGCTTGGTGATCTGACACATTCTCTATCGTGTGGTGCAGAGTGATTCATCTCTGGATATAGTCCCTCAAGGTTTCATTCGGCTTCTGCATACAATGTTGCAACTCCGGTAGACCGGCTGGTCTCTTGGAGGTGCCCTCGAATGTTCTGGTGAACACTCGGGCCAACTCATCCCAACTCAAAATACTCCTAGGGGCCAACTGATTGAGCCAAGCTCTGGCAGAACCTTCAAGCATCAGAGGGAGGTGCTTCATGGCCACCTCATCGCTGTCGCCGCTGATGTGCACAGCCACTCGGTAATCTTCAAGCCAAGTGTCGGGATTCGACTCTCCCATGAACTTGCTGACACCAGCTACCAATCTGAAGTTCTGGGGGATCTCCGCGGCCCTGATGGCCCTTCCGAAGCACTCGGGGCTAGATACGTGGACCCTGCTGCTGCTGGGTCTGTCTCTGTTCAGCCCCTCTCTGTACGCTCTATTCCGATCGACCAAGCCTTGAATGAGGACTAACCTTGCGTCGAACCCAGGCTCCCTTGGGTCGGCTGGAACCCTGCGGTCATTACCGAATGGGTGCCTGTCGTCATACCGCCAGGGTGCGTATGACTCGCCCCTCGGGAGGGGAGAAGGCACTCAATGTTAGTTGTCACGGGCGAACTCACGGTCATCATTTCCATGAGCTCTTCCCAAATGCCGATCCTGATGATGCTCACGATCTCTTTGCCTCAGCGGTGATCTAGGACTGTATGCCGACTGAACAATTTCTGTCCTTACCGATTGGCTGTGAATTCTGTTCCGCGATTGGGACACCGTGGAGTTCTGATCTCCTGCTGCTTGGAGCAGTGCTCTGATGTGTTCCAGACCTCTCCCAGCCTCCGAGCGGGGCGGCTGGATGGACTCTGCAATACGCGCAGCCGCCGTGAGATTCTAGATTGGTGTGCAGAATACGTAAGTTTCCGGTGGAAACAACTGTCGCGTGTGCCGACTAGATCCGGGGATCAGTCGACGAGCGCGTTCGTCGAGAGAATGTTGGAGGTTGTCCAAACGGGTGCGATCGGCCAGCGTGGCCAGGCGCACGTCCTCCAAGGACCGAGCCTCGGCAGTTTCCCCTATGATGGGGGTATGGAGAGCCTCCTCATTACGGTGGCGCAGCTCCTCCCTCTGCTGCAAACTGAGAGGCTGAGGCTGGTACTCCTCGTGGCCGAGTGACTCGTCGCCGGCCCGGTTCTCGCCGCCATGGCGGAAACCAGGAAGGGGGCAATGGGGGTCGACCATGAGAACGTCCATCGCGGGGTCACAACTCCCGCTCTCGGAAAGTGTGTCTGCGAAGTCAGTCGGCGGGTCGACCGGACCGCAGGGATATACGTCGGGCTCGATCATTGCGACCTGAGGGCTGAACGCCTACTGAGCCAGCACGTGTTTCACCCACCGCTGGATCCACGAGCGGCCCGACCGCTTGCGGCGGCGTCCAGCGGAGTGAGAAGTCGACATGGGCGGCGACTGGTATGGAGTCGACGGCTGCCGGAGGAGACACCTTAGGCACTCACGCAGAAGTGTGACGAACCTCAGTTCGACAGCGCCTCGATGTCGAGGGGGGCCTCCTGGAGCCAGGCCGAATAATCGACGATGAACGTGAGTGCTCCGAGCCGGAACTCATGGCCCATGACCAAACCGCCGCCGAAAACCAAGTTGATGAAGACTGATGGAATCGCAACCTCGCCGGAAGTCGCTAAGACGCTTTGCCCCACGAGGGCGCACCCTGTCGTTGTACTAAGACTGACAGTAAGAATAGGGGGTACGTAGGAGGAGGTAAGGCCCTAGCTACGGCAAGGTTGTACACAAGTGTTTTACGAGTTCAGGCCCCTCTCGGAGGAGGTAAAAGCCCTACGTCTCGGTGCCCGGAGGCGGTCGACTGGATTTTAGTATATGTGTGTGTGTTACAGGGGGTGCGAACCCCTGTCCCAGAGGAGGGGGGTGCCTTATATAGATCGCGCCAGGACCCCAGCTCCCCTCCGTTACAGAGGGTTCAAAGTTCATAAAGGAGGGACGTTACTGAGAACGCCAGCTTTAAGTACCATTAATGCCTATAAAGACTACAGAGTGAATGTCCGAACGTTGTAGTTCCGTCTGGCTCTTGGTCTTCATAGGTCGAGTGGTTTCTTCTATGGCCGAGTGATATTCGTAAAGTTGGGGTACCCGAGTGATATGGTTGGTCGAGTGGACTAACACTCGATGTTTTCCTTGGGTACTTCCTGTTATCACTTGAGATTCATTGCTTCTAGGGTAGTGACCTTGGGTAGGGCTCCTAGGTCAGGCATGTGACCCTACCCTAGGTCTATATCCTCATCAGGCACCGCCCCCCTTCCTAGTACAATTCGGACCAGAGGGGGAGGGGGTGCATGGCCTGCCCTGGCTGCCCCTCTCTCTCTCTCTCTCCACTAAAGCCCATTAGGGCCCATATACTCCCCAGGGGGTTCCGGTAAACCCCCGGTACTCCGGTATATGCCTGAACTCTCTCAAAACCTGTCCGATGTCCAAACATAGTCGTCCAATATATCGATCTTTATTTCTCGACCATTTCGAGACTCCTCGTCATGTCCGTGATCATATCCGGGACTCCGAACTACCTTTGGTACATCAAAATACATAAACTCATAATACTGATCGTCACCGAATGTTAAGCGTGAGGACCCTGCAGACATGACCGAGACTCATCTCCGTTCAATAACCAATAGCGGAACCTAGATGCTCATATTGGTTCCTACATATTCTACGAAGATCTTTATCGGTCAAACCACATAACAACATACGTTGTTCCCTTTGTCATCGGTATGTTACTTGCCCGAGATTCGATCATCGGTATCTCAATACCTAGCTCAATCTCGTTATCGACAAGTCTCTTTACTCGCTCCGTAATGCATCATCTCATAACTAACTCATTAGTCACATTGCTTGCAAGGCTTATAGTGATGTGCATTATTGAGAGGGCCCAGAGATACCTATCCCACAATCGGAGTGAAAAATCCTAATCTCGATCTATGCCAACTCAACAAACACCATCGGAGACACCTGTAGAGCACCTTTATAATCACCCAGTTATGTTCTAACGTTTGGTAGCACACAAAGTGTTCCTCCGGTATTCGGGAGTTGCATAATCTCATAGTCATAGGAACATGTATAAGTCATGAAGAAATCAATAGCAACATACTAAATGATCAAGTGCTAACCTAATGGAATGGGTCAAGTCAATCACATCATTCTCTAATGATGTGATGTCGTTCATCAAATGACAACTCATGTCTATGGCTAGGAAACTTAACCATCTTTGATTAACGAGCTAGTCTAGTAGAGGCATACTAGTGACACTCTGTTTGTCTATGTATTCACACATGTACTAAGTTTTCGGTTAATACAATTCTAGCATGAATAATAAACATTTATCATGATATAAGGAAATATAAATAACAACTTTATTATTTTCTCTAGGGTATATTTCCTTCAGTCTCCCACTTGCACTAGAGTCAATAATCTAGATTACACAGTAATGATTCTAACACCCAAGGAGTCTTGGTGTTGATCATGTTTTGCTCACGAGAGAGGCTTAGTCAACGGGTCTACAACATTCAGATCTATATGTATCTTGCAAATCTCTATGTCTTGGTGTTGGCTTGATCGCGGATGGAATTGAAGCGTCTCTTGATGTGCTTGGTTTTCTGTGAGATTTGGATTCCTTTGCCAAGGCAATTGCACCAGTATTGTCACAAAAGATTTTCACTGGACCTGATGCACTAGGTATGAAACCTAGATCGGATATGAACTCCTTCATCCAGACTCCTTCATTTGCTGCTTCTGAAGCAGCTATGTACTCCGCTTCACTCATAGATCCCACCACGACGCTTTCTATAGAACTGCACCAACTGAAAGCTCCACCGTTCAATATAAATACGTATCCGGTTTGTGTCTTAGAGTCATCCGGATCACTGTCAAAGCTTTCATCAATGTAACCACTTATGACGAGTTTTTTGTCACCTCCATAAATGAGAAACATATCCTTAGTCATTTTCAGGTATTTCAGGATGTTCTTGACCGCTGTCCAGTGATCAACTCCTAGATTACTTTGGTACCTCCCTGCTAAACTAATAGCAAGGCACACATCAGGTCTGGTACACAACATTGCATACATGATAGAGCCTATGGCTGAATCATAGAGAACAACTTTCATTTTCTCTCTATCTTCTGCAGTGGTCGGGCATTGAGTCTGACTCAACTTCACACCTTGTAACATAGGCAATAACCCTTTCTTTGCTTGATCCACTTTGAACTTCTTCAAAACTTTATCAAGGTATGTACTTTGTGAAAGTCCAATTAAGCGTCTCGATCTATCTCTATAGATCTTGATGTCCAATATATAAGCAGCTTCAGCGAGGTCTTTCATTGAAAAATTCTTATTCAAGTATCCCTTTATGCTATCCAAAAATTCTATATCATTTCCAATCAACAATATGTCATCCACATATAATATTAGAAATGCTACAGAGCTCCCACTCATTTTCTTGTAAATACAGTCTTCTCCAAAAGTCAGTACAAAACCATATGCTTTGATCACATTATCAAAATGTTTATTCCAACTCCGAGATGCTTGCACTAGTCCATAAATGGATCATTCGAGCTTGCACACTTTGTTAGCATCCTTTGGATTGATGAAACCTTCAGGTTGCATCATATACAACTCTTCTTCCAGAAATCCATTCAGGAATGCAGTCTTTACATCCATTTGCCAAATTTCATAATCATAAAATGCAGCAATTGCTAACATGTTTCGGACAGACTTAAGCATCGCCATGGGAGAGAAGGTCTCATCGTAGTCAACTCCTTGAACTTGTCGAAAACCTTTCGCAACAAGTCGAGCTTTGTAGACAGTAACATTACCGTCAGCGTCAGTCTTCTTCTTGAAAATCCATTTATTCTCGATTGTTGCCGATCATCGGGCAAGTCAACCAAAGTCCACACTTTGTTCTCATACATGGATCCCATCTCAGATTTCATGGCCTCAAGCCATTTCACGGAATCTGGGCTCATCATCGCTTCCTCATAGTTCGTAGGTTCGTCATGGTCAAGTAACATGACCTCCAGAACAGGATTACCGTACCACTCTGATGCGTATCTTACTCTTGTTGACCTATGAGGTTCAGTAGTAACTTGGTCTAAAGTTACATGATCATCATCATTAGCTTCCTCACTAATTGGTGTAGGTATCACAGGAACTGATTTCTGTGATGAACTACTTTTCAATAAGGGACCAGGTATAGTTACCTCATCAAGTTCTACTTTCCTCCGACACACTTCTTTCGAGAGAAACTCCTTCTCTAGAAAGGATCCATTCTTAGAAACGAATGTCTTGCATTCGGATCTGTGATAGAAGGTGTACCTAACAGTCTCCTTTGGATATCCTATGAAGACACATTTCTACGATTTGGGTTCGAGCTTATCTGGTTGAAGCTTTTTCACATAAGCATCGCAGCCCCAAACTTTAAGAAATGATAACTTGGGTTTCTTTCCAAACCACAGTTCATAAGGTGTCGTCTCAATGGATTTAGATGGTGCCCTATTTAACGTGAATGCAACTGTCTCTAAAGAATAACCCCAAAACGACAGTGGTAAATCAGTAAGAGACATCATAGATCGCAGCATATCTAATAAAGTGCGGTTACACCGTTCGGACACACCATTACGTTGTGGTGTTCCGGGTGGCGTGAGTTGCGAAACTATTCTGCATTGTTTCAAATGAAGACCAAACTCGTAACTCAAATATTCTCCTCCACGGTCAGATTGTAGAAACTTTATTTTCTTGTTACACCAATTTTCTTCTTCACTCTGAAATTCTTTGAACCTTTCAAATGTTTCATACTTATGTTTCATCAAGTAGATATACCCATATATGCTCAAATCATGTGTGAAGGTGAGAAAATAACGATACCCACCACGGGCCTCAATATTCATCAAACCACATACATCAGTATGTATGATTTCCAACAAATCCGTTGCTTGCTCCATTGTTCCGGAGAATGGAGTTTTAGTCATCTTGCCCATGAGGCATGGTCCACAAGTACCAAGTGATTCATAATCAAGTGATTCCAAAATTTCATCAGAATGGAGTTTCTTCATGCGCTTTACACCAATATGACCCAAACGGGAGTGCCACCAATAAGTTGCACTATCATTATCAACTCTACATCTTTTGACTTCAATATTATGAATATGTGTGTCACTACTATCGAGATTCAACAAAAATAGACCACTCTTCAAGGGTGCATGACCATAAAAGATATTATTCATATAAATAGAACAACCATTATTCTCGGATTTAAATAAATAACCGTCTCGCATCAAACAAGATCCAGATATAATGTTCATGCTTAACGCTGGCACCAAATAATAATTATTCAGGTCTAAATCTAATCCCGAAGGTAGATGTAGAGGTAGCATGCCGACGGTGATCACATCGAATTTGGAACCATTTCCCAGGCGCATCGTCACCTCGTCCTTAGCCAATCTTCGCTTAATCCATAGTCCCTGTTTCGAGTTGCAAATATTAGCAACAAAACCAGTATCAACTACCCAGGCACTACTGCGATCATTAGTAAGGTACACATCAATAACATGTATATCACATATACCTTTGTTCACCTTGCCATCCTTCTTATCCGCCAAATACTTGGGGCAGTTCCGCTTCCAGTGACCAGTCCCTTTGCAGTAGAAGCACTCAGTCTCAGGCTTAGGTCCAGACTTGGGCTTCTTCACTTGAGTAGCAACTTGCTTGCTGTTCTTCTTGAAGTTCCCCTTCTTCCCTTTACCCTTTTTCTTGAAACTGGTGGTCTTGTTGACCATGAACACTTGATGCTCCTTCTTGATTTCTACCACCGCAACTTTTATCATCGCAAAGAGCTCGGCAATTGACTTGTTCATCCCATGCATATTATAGTTCATCACGAAGCTGTTGTAGCTTGGTGGCAGTGATTGAAGAATTATGTCAATGACACTATCATCAGGAAGATAAACTCCCAGCTGAATCAAGTGGCTGTTATACCCAGACATTTTGAGTATATGTTCACTGACAGAACTATTCTCCTCCAACTTGCAGCTATAGAACTTATTGGAGACTTCATATCTCTCAATCCGGGCCTTTGCTTTAAATATTAACTTCAACTCTTGGAACATCTCATCTGCTCCATGACATTCAAAACATCGTTGAAGTCCCGGTTCTAAGCCGTAAAGCATGGCATACTGAACTATCGAGCAGTCATCAGCTTTGCTCTGCCAGATGTTTACAACGTCCGGTGTTGCTCCTGTAGCGGGTCTTGCACCTAGAGGTGCTTCGAGGACGTAATTCTTCTGTGCAGCAATGAGGATAATCCTCAAGTTATGGACCCAGTCCGTATAATTGCTACCATCATCTTTCAACTTAGCTTTCTAAAGGAACGCATTAAAATTCAAAGGAACAGTAGCACGGGCCATTGATCTACAACAACATAGACATGCAAAATACTATCAGGTACTAAGTTCATGGTAAATTAAAGTTCAATTAATCAAATTACTTAAGAACTCCCACTTATATGGACATCCCTCTAGTCATCTAAATGATCACGTGATCCAAATCAACTAACCCATGTCCGATCATCACGTGAGATGGAGTAGTTTTCAATGGTGAACATCACTATGTTGATCATATCTACTATATGATTCACGCTCGACCTTTCGGTCTCAGTGTTCCGAGGCCATATCTGCATATGCTAGGCTCGTCAAGTTTAACCCGAGTATTCTCTGTGTGCAAAACTGGCTTGCACCCATTGTATGTGAACGTAGAGCTTATCACACCCGATCATCAAGTGGTGTCTTGGCACGACAAACTTTCGCAATGGTGCATACTCAGAGAGAACACTTGTACCTTGAAATTTGGTGATGATGATACCGTCAAAAAGCAAAAATAAGATGCATAAAGGATAAACATCACATGCAATCAATATAAGTGATATGATATGGCCATCATCATCTTGTGCCTTTGATCTCCATCTTCAAAGCACCGTCATGATCACCGTCGTCATGGGTGCGACACCTTGATCTCCATCGTAGCAACGTTGTCGTCTCGCCAACTATTGTTTCTACGACTATTGCTACCGCTTAGTGATAAAGTAAAAACAATTACAGGGCGATTTCATTGCATACAATAAAGCGACAACCATATGGCTCCTGCCAGTTGCCGATAACTCTATTACAAAACATGATCATCTCATACAATAAAATTTAGCATCACGTCTTGACCATATCACATCACAACATGCCCTGCAAAAACAAGTTAGACGTCCTCTACTTTGTTGTTGCAAGTTTTATGTGGCTGCTACGGGCTGAGCAAGAACCGTTCTTACCTACGCATCAAAACCACAACGATTTCTCGTCAAGTGTGTTGTTTTAACCTTTAACCAGGACCGGGCGTAGCCACACACAATTCAACTGAAGTTGGAGAAACTGACACCCGCCAGCCACCTGTGTGCGAAGCAAGTCGGTAGAACCAGTCTCGCGTAAGCGTACGCGTAATGTCTGTCCGGGCCGCTTCATCCGACAACACCGCCGAATCAAAGTATGACATACTGGTAAGTAGTATGACTATTATCGCCCACAACTCATTTGTGTTCTACTCGTGCATATAACATCTACACATAAACCTGGCTGGGATGTCACTGTTGGGGAACACAGTAATATCAAAAATTTCCTACGCACACGCAAGATCTATGTGATGCATAGCAATGATATGGAGAGTGTTGTCCACGTACCCTCGTAGACCGTAAGCGGAAGCATTATGAAAACGCGGTTGATGTAGTCATACGTCTTCACGATCCGATCAATCCTAGTACCAAAAGTACGGCACCTCTGTGATCTACACATGTTTGGCTTGGTGACGTCCCATGAACTCTCGATCCAGCTGAGTGTCGAGGCAGAGCTTCGTCAGCACGACGGCATGATGATGGTGATGATGAAGCTACTGGCGCAGGGCTTTGACTAAGCACTGCAATGATATGACCGAGGTGGATTATGGTGGAGGGGGGCACCGCACATGGCTAAGAGATCAATGATCAACTTATGTGTCTATGGGGTGCCACCCTCCCCCATATATAAAGGAGTGGAGGAGGGGGAGGGCTGGCCCTCTATGGCACGCCCTGGAGGAGTCCTACTCCCACCGGGAGTAGGATTCCCCCCTTCCCTAGTTGGACTAGGAGAGAAGGAAGAGCGAGAGAGGGAGGAAGGAAGCCCCCCCTTCCTAGTCCAATTCGGACCAAAGGGGGAGGGGGTGTGTGGCCTGCCCTGGCTGCCCCTCTGTCTCTCCACTAAAGCCCATTAGGGCCCATATACTCCCCGGGGGGTTCCGGTAAACCCGTGGTACTCCGGTATATGCCCGAACTCTCTCGAAACCTTTCCGATGTCCAAACATAGTCAACCATTTCGAGACTCCTCGTCATGTCCGTGATCATATCCGAGACTCCGAACTACCTTCGGTACATCAAAACACATAAACTCATAATACCAACCATCACCGAACGTTAAGCGTGCGGACCCTACGGGTTCGAGAACTATGCAGACATGACCGAGACTCATCCCCGGTCAATAACCAATAGCGGAACCTCGATGCTCATATTGGTTCCTACATATTCTACGAAGATCTTTATCGATCAAACCACATAACAACATAAGTTGTTCCCTTTGTCATCGGTATGTTACTTGCCCGAGATTCGATCGTCGGTATCTCAATACCTAGCTCAATCTTGTTACCGGCAAGTCTCTTTACTCGTTCCATAATGCATCATCTCGTAACTAACTCATTAGTCACATTCCTTGCAAGGCTTATAGTGATGTGCATTACCGAGAGGGCCCAGAGATACCTCTCCGACAATCGGAGTGACAAATCCTAATCTCGATTTATGCCAACTTAACAAACACCATCGGAGACACCTGTAGAGCACCTTTATAATCACCCAGTTACGTTATGACGTTTGGTAGCACACAAAGTGTTCCTCCAGTATTCAGGAGTTGCATAATCTCATAGTCGTAGAAACATGTATAAGTCATGAAGAAAGCAATAGCAACATACTAAACAATCAAGTGCTAAGCTAACAGAATGGGTCAAGTCAATCACATCATTCTCTAATGGTGTGATCTCATTCATCAAATGACAACTCATGTGTATGGCTAGGAAACTTAACCATCTTTGATTAATGAGCAAGTCTAGTAGAGGCATACTAGTGACACTCTGTTTTTCTATGTATTCACAGATGTACTAAGTTTCCGGTTAATACAATTCTAGCATGAATAATAAAAATTTATCATGATATAAGGAAATATAAATAACAACTTTATTATTGCCTCTAGGGCATATTTCCTTCACTAGGTGCATCAATATTAATTCTCTAGGAACCTTGCTCAATTATCTTAGGTGCTCCTCAGGATACAAAGGTTCGTGAGTCATTTTACCACCTCTAGTCATAACCCTAACAACATTATCATAGTCCTTACTATTCAACTCATTCAACAAATCATTCTTGCTTGACAACTTGTTCTACTTGAGTTTTCACCATGGAAGCATGATTACTAATAATCTTAAGATCATTAACAGTTCTACTCGCATAATAACCCAAGCAATCAACCATATAAGCATTATGTTTCAGTTGTCTACTAACATAAACATTGAAATGTTCTTGTTTAACAGTAAAGTTATCAAACTCATCCAAGCATTGACTAGCAGACTTATTATGAGCAATATCACCTTCATCAAATCTATAGAGAGAGTTTACCTCTACTACCTATGTTGGATTATCAAGACCATGTATTTCTTCAACAGGTGGTAAATTCTTAACATCTTCAGCTTTAATACCTTTTTCTTTCATAGATTTCTTTGCCTCTTGCATATCTTCAGGGCTGATAAATAGAATACCTCTTTTCTTCGGAGTTGGCTTAGGAGTTGGTTCAGGAAGAGTCCAATCATTGTCATTACCTAATATATTATTCAATAGCAATTTAGCTTGCTCAACAGTTTGTTCCCTGAAAACACAATCAGCACAACTATCTAGGTGGTCCCTAGAAGCATCGATTAGTCCATTATAAAAGATATCAAAGTATTTAATTTTTCTTGAGAGCATGATCAGGCAAAGCATTAAGTAATTGGAGAAGCCTCCTCCAAGCTTGTGGGAGACTCTCTTCTTTAATTTGCACGAAGTTAAATATTTCTTGTAAAGCAGCTTGTTTCTTATGAGCAGGAAAATATTTTTCAGAGAAGTAGTAGATCATATCCTGGGGACTACGCACAAAACCAAGAGAAAGAGAATTAAACCATAACTTAGCATCATCCTTTAACAAGAAAGGAAACAACTTAAGAATATAGTAATAGCAAAAAATTTCCTCATAAGCAAATAGGGTGGCTATATCATTCAATTTAGTAAGATCTGCCAACACAGTTTCAGTTTCATAACCATGGAAAGGATCAGATTCAACCAAAGTAATTAACTCAGGATCGACAGAGAATTCGTAATCCTTATCAGTAACAAATATAGGTGAAGTAGCAAACTTAGGATCATATTGCATTCTAGCAATCAAAGATGTTTCTTTCCGCTTGCATAATAATTTCTTAAGATCGTCTCTATCCTTACAAGCAAGAAAGTCCCTAGCTACCCCTCCATCCATAACATAACCCTCAGGCATAAGAGGCAATTCAAATCTAGGAGAGCAAGTTCTAACATGTGTTTCAAAGTGTTCAGTTTCATTAAGTTCATCAGTTTCAAAAATGTCAACATCTTCAGCATATTCAATAGTTCTAACTCTAGCAAGATGTTCATCAAGTAATTCACCCAGTGGCACAGTCTTATCAAGCAAAGTAGTAGCATCATAAGCATCATTCATAGTAGAATGGCATCATCAATAACATGCGACATATCAGAATCACTAGCAGGTGCAGGTGTCACAAGCTTACTCAAAACAGAAGGTGAATCAAGTGCAAAGCTAGATGGCAGTTCCTTACCTCCCCTCGTAGTACAGGAAAAATCTTGGTTCTAGTATCTTTCAAATTCCTCACAATGATCAATAGATATAAATCCCAAGTGACTCAGAGAATAGAGCTATGCTCCCCGGCAACAGTGCCAGAAAAAGGTCTTGATAACCCACACGTATAGGGGATCGCAACAGTTTTTGAGGGTAGAGTATTCAACCCAAATTTATTGATTCGACACAAGGGGAGCCAAAGAGTATTCTCAAGTATTAGCAGCTGAGTTGTCAATTCAACCACACCTGGAAGACTTAATATCTACAACAAAGTATTTAGTAGCAAAGTAATGTGGAGGTAGTGGTAACGATGGTAAAAGTAATAGTAGCAGTTTTGTAATAATTGTAACAGTAGCAATGGCAAAGTAACTTAGCAACGATCAATATGTGAAAAGCTCGTAGGCAATGGATCGGCAATGATAATTGTGTTGGATGATATTCATCATGTAGCAGTCTGTAACGCCCCAAGACCGACGCTCCAGATGCCTTCCAGGGTTTCCGAGATTCATTGTGTGATTTGTTTCTGCTTGTTGCATTTTTGCATTGCATCATGTCATCATGCCATCATGCCATTTAATTTTTTCAAACTCAACTAAATAAATTGTATGGATCTTCGATCCATTTAAATCGAGGGAAGGGTGACTTCTCTTTATAACATACCCTCCCGATATTTAGGGAGATATTATAAAATATTCCATTGTTTTGGAATCACCCATGAACCCACTTGCATATTAAATCCCTTGGCCTTTTCTTCTTCAAGTTTTGGCTCTCCAACCTTGCCAATAATTCTTTTGCCATTTTCCGGAGCTCCATCAAAAATCCGGACATTTTTGGGCCTTCCTTTTATCAAGTCCTAGTTCAAACCCATTTGCATTAAATTCAAATGAGTTTGAATTTAAATCTTTCAATCATGGCCTTTCTATTTTTCTTGGATCAAGCTCATTTTTATGAGTCCAGGAAAATTATCCCCTTGCGCATTTTCTTTCCCTAACCCCCTCTTCATTTTCGTTCTCTCTAATGCTTTCTGTTAGAAATATAAGAGAGAGGGAGAAGAGAACCCAGCAGGCCATCCAGGATTTTTCTCCAGCTCCCCCGCATGGGCCAAGGCTCCTCCGCCGGCCTCCGTAGGCCCACCTAGGCCCAGCCGCGCCCCGCTCCTAACCCTAGCCCCGAAGGCCAGCCCAGCCTCTCTCCCTCGACTCCCTCCAGCGCCGCCGCAACGCCCGATCCCATCTCCTTCCT
Source organism: Triticum aestivum (assembly GCF_018294505.1). Taxonomy (NCBI): domain Eukaryota; kingdom Viridiplantae; phylum Streptophyta; class Magnoliopsida; order Poales; family Poaceae; genus Triticum; species Triticum aestivum. The sequence continues at coordinate 621,956,219 of NC_057801.1, forward strand.
CTCGCTCGAACCCCCCTCCTCTCGATCCCTTTTCCCTTCGTTCTCCTCCTGGCGCCGCCACTCACAGGGAGAGAGAGGAGCAGAGCCCTCGCGCCGCCCCTCCCCTATGCTTCTCCTGCTGCAAGCTCCGCCACACCGGCGACCCCTCTGACCGCCTTGCCGCCTTCCCCACACCCCTTCTCCTCCCCGACTTATCCTCGCCCGCCTCCTCATCTACCCAGCGTCGCCTCCTCGCCAGCTCCTCCGCCGGATGTCGCCTCTGTCAGAGCGACAGCAACAACAGCTGCACCTTCCCCGATGCCATCTCGTGCTCGCCTTCGACCCGATTCGTCGCCGCCGCCATCCTTCGTGCCTCCACGCGGTTCCCCTCGCCGCACCTCTCCGAGCAGGAGCTCCGCCTCCCCTGCTCCGCGCCAACCGGTGCCGAGCGCCGCTCCTCCCGGCCTCCTCGCACCCATCCGCCCTGCTAGCATTGCTTAGCTCTGGCCCCGACCTCCGTCTCGTAACAGCAGTGTTGCCTGCTGCTATTTTGCCCGTGCTGGTGACCCCTCGGGCCGCCGTGTTGCCATTCGCTGGAGATCACGTCGTCTTCTTGCCTCCTCCTCCGAGCGTGGAATTCGCCAAGTGCCGTCTCCGGGATTCACCAAGTACCATGACTGCAGTCGGTGTGCATTTTTTTGTCAAGTCCGACTACACGGGTACGACTACATCCGAGGTGGATTTCGTCAAGTACCCCTTCGGATCGCCAAGTTCATCTACGAAAATGTGTACCACTACCGCCGCCGCGAGAACGACTACTTCCACTACATCACGAGAACGTCTACTTCCCTCTACGAAACACGTCCCGCCCCGAATGCACGCTTCAAAGGTATAATCCTGAGATGACGACCGCCCGTGATCGAATCGTCCTTGCGATGCTCCTCTTTTGCCATGCCATCGTCCCGTGGGAACCCGGAATCTGGGATCACCCCACCATCTTGCATGTTGCGCTCATCCGCACGCCTCCTTTTGCATCGGGCTACCGGAACTGATATGTTGCCGTGGCATCATTTTCGGATATGTTACCGTGGCATCATTTTCGGATATGTTGCCGTGGCACCATTTCTGTTTCGCCGCCGTGGCACCTTTTTCATTCCGCCATGGCGACTAATGCTTCATAACATGCTTATGTCAACCTTTTCATAAAAAATTGCATAAAACTTGTATATGTCATCCACATCATGATAACAACAATTAAAATGTTTAAAATTGTGTTTGCATTAAACTACTAATTGACATGGGGACTTTCCGGAATTGTTGTTTGTTGTTTCCGGCCTCATTTAAACTTTCCTAAATGGGTGGTTTGCTCATGCTTCACCTCTTGCCATGGTTAATAACATTTAATATTGTTGTCTACATAAACTAGAGAGAACTAAGAAATTGATGGGGTGTTTCATCAATATGCAACTCGTTGCATATTGAGCTCCACTTAACTTGTAGTATTGTTTGTTGCACTTTGCGATGCCATGCCTATTTAAACCGGACATGCATCATACTTGTTTGTGCATCATGCCATGATTATGCTTGTGTGTTTACCATATTGTTTGCTTCTTTCCGGTTTGCTTCCCTCATTAGCTTCGGTTTCGTTCCGGAGTTGTGAGGATTCGTTCGACTACGTCGGTTTGTCTTCTTCATGGACTCGTTCTTCTTCCTTCCAGGATTTCAGGCAAGATGACCATTACCCTCGATATCACTTCTATCTTTGCTTGCTAGTTGCTTCGTTCTATCGCTGTGCTGCGCTACCTATCACTTGTTTACCATGCCTCCCATATTGCCATGTCAGCCTCTAACCTTTTTACCCTTCCTAGCAAACCGTTGCTTGGCTATGTTACCGCTTTGCTCAACCCCTCTTATAGCATTGTTAGTTGCAGGTGAAGTTGAAGATTGCTCCATGATGGACATGATTATGTTGGGATATCACAATATCTCTTATTTAATTAATGCATCTATATACTTGGTAAAGGGTGGAAGACTCGGCCTTATGCCTGGTGTTTTGTTCCACTCTTGCCGCCCTAGTTTCCGTCATACCGTTGTTATGTTCCCGGATTTTGCGTTCCTTACGTGGTTGGGTGATTTATGGGACCCCCTTGACAGTTTGCTTTGAAGAAAACTCCTCCAGCAAGGCCCAACCTTGGTTTTACCATTTGCCACCTAAGCCTTTTTCCCTTGGGTTCTGCAGACTCAAGGGTCATCTTTATTTTAACCCCCCCCCCCCGAGCCAGTGCTCCTTCGAGTGTTGGTCCAAAATGAGCAGCCTGCGGGGCCACCTCGGGGCAACTTGAGGGCTGGTTTTACTCGTAGCTTGACTTATCCGGTGTGCCCTGAGAACGAGGTACGTGCGACTCCTATCGGGATTTGTCGGCACATCGGGCGGCTTTGCTGGTCTTGTTTTACCATTGTCGAAATGTCTTGCGAACCGGGATTCCGAGGCTGATCGGGTCTTCCGAGGAGAAGGTATATCCTTCGTTGACCGTGAGAGCTTGTGATGGGCTAAGTTGGGACACCCCTGCAGGGTATATTATCTTTCGAAAGCCGTGCCCGCGGTTATGAGGCAGATGGGAATTTGTTAATGTCCGGTTGTAGATAACTTGACACCAGATCTAATTTAAAACGCATCAACCGCGTGTGTAGCCGTGATGGTCTCTTTTTGGCGGAGTCCGGGAAGTGAACACGGTTTTGGGTTATGTTTGACGTAAGTAGGAGTTCAGGATCACTTCTTGATCATTGCTAGCTTCATGACCGTTCTGGTTGCTCTCTTCTCGCTCTTATTTGCGTATGTTAGCCACCTTATATGCTAGTCGCTGCTGCAACCTCACCACTTTACCCTTTCCTACCCATAAGCTTAAATAGTCTTGATCTCGCGGGTTTTGAGATTCCTGAGTCCTCATGACTCACCAGATACTACCAACAGTTGCAGGTGCCGACGATACCAGTGTAGGTGATGCAACCGAGCTTAGATGGGAGCTCAACGAAGATCTTAGTTGTTGCTATGTTTCGTTTCATGTTGATCAGTAGTGGAGCCCAGTTGGGACGATCGGGGATCTTGCAGTTGGGTTATCTTCTTTTCTTTTGGCTTCGTCCGTAGTCGGACTATGGTGTACTCTGAATGATGTATGAATTAAATGTTCATTGTGTGAAGTGGTGATTGTAAGCCAACTCTTTATCCCATTCTTGTTCATTACATGGGATTGTGTGAAGATGACCCATCTTGTGACAAAACCACAATGCAGTTATGCCTCTAAGTCTTGCTTCGACACGTGGGAGATATAGCCGCATCGTGGGTGTTACAAGTTGGTAATCAGAGCCATCCCCGACTTAGGAGCCCCCCTGCTTGATTGTTTGCTGGCGTTGTTGAGTCTAGAAAAAAAATGTTTCGAGTCTTAGGATTATATATATCGGAGAGTAGGATTCTTTTTACTCCTCAGTCCCTTCGTCGCTCTGGTGAGGTCTCCTGACGTAGATGTTTTGACTTTCCTCTCCTCAAATTTCACAAAAAAAAATTTAGGATCACGCGGGTATCTTTGAATCGTTCCGATGATTTTGTGACGAGAACATTGTTCTTGGTGCCTCCTGTCTATTTTTGTGGCTTTGACCCGGGGAGTTGAGCTCTGAGGTGTTGTCGTCATAATTTTATCGTTGCAGTTCTGGAATACCTGAGTTTTGCCGACATCGAGAATCTCTTTTATGCAGTTGTTGGTGAGATAACCTCGACGCCACCCAGTACTGGGGCGGAAGTTCGGGAGTATTGCCATAGCTCGTATAACGGATGCTTTTTGAAGGTTGAGGTACACGATTTCTAAAGGTTTCTTGGTTATGTGTTGACGGATGGATACAACTTGGATGTAGGGATTGTTAGTTTTGGGTGAGATATATATTGCTTCCCCTGTATCCCCAACACCAGATTGCATAACCAGAAAGTTTTGGGAGTTTTATAGGTGGGAATTCAAGTAGCTCCTAGAATATCTTTTCGACAGATGCATGATATGAGATTGGGGTTCGACGTCTAGTGGTCCGCCTTTCCACGGTCGTTTTTACAGTGATATCGTTGTGTCTTAAAGAACCCTTGGCTATGCTGGTTCGGGGACACTTCGTATGTCATGTGCACTGCCTTGTACATGATGGTGCTGTACGATCGAGCCCGTGTGGGCCCCACCATGAAAACTTCGGATGAAATCTCTATCATATGTTTGTTTCCGGCTTATTCTGCAAGCCAAATCCTTTGTTTTGTTTTATATGTGGTATTCGAGTTGCTTCGAAGTCAAATGTTGAATCCATAACTTCCCTAAATGGTGTTCTCATATTTCTATGGGAGTGCTAATCCTTCTTGATCTTTGAGGTTGTCATGTTAATTCTTTTCCAACTGGCATGCTTCTCTTCAAGTGGATCCGATCATCTCAACATCCGCAAGATCATTTCTAAGTTTTCTCAATGGTGTTTGTTTCATCCGTACCAAGTTGCCTTTGTTTTCCCCACCCTCCCACCCTTTTCTTCAAGGACTCATATATTTTAATCATGTATCCATTTATTCATGTGAAGTCACTTCAACATTTTTCAATCAATGTTCTGATCTGGTGATCCCTCGTGAAGATGCTCACGAGCTTCAAGTTTATTATTCTTCGTCTCTTTTCTTCTCCGGTGGATTTAACTCAAGCTTTCGGTGTTGATCATATCCTTATCCTCGTTCATATGCTATCCCATGCCGGTGCCTCTCTTAATTACTCACCTTCCTCTATTTCTTCTCCGAAGTGCTTAAGATTATCTCAGAAGATTCAAGTTTCCATTCTCAATCCGTTCAAGTTATTTTGAGGTTGTTATCTCATTCAAGCCAATTAATTCAACCGGCGCAATCCCCCCTTTCAATCAATCGTTCAACGGTGTTTTCTTTTGAGTGAGCCCTAACCCACAGGTCTTTTTCCAAGATCCTACCTGACTCTTCTAATTTTTTCGGAGCCATTCTCAAATTCTTTTCCAAGTTTGATGTAAGAATGAATTATCATCAGTCAAATGTATTCTCCAAGTTCGCTTTCATATTCTTTTCATCGCTGGTTCAACCTTTGTGCTTTTCATTCCGGAGTATCTCAACAATTCATGGTGGTGTTTCTCGTCATCATTCTCGATTTTTGAAGACTGAAGAAGAGTTTTCCTCCAAATCTTGTCCGTTCTCTTGAAGATTCATGGTTCTAGCGTGATGCCATCCTCTCATAATTGCTTTCGATTGTGACAATTCTTTTCACCCATCCAGAGCAATTCAGGTGTCTTTTCAGTTTCATTCTCCGGAGCCCATCTTCTCAGAATTATTCATTCTCAGCTTCCAGTTCTCGTTCTCCAAATCTTAACGGTGGATCGTTCAAGTTTACTATAGTCAGCTCATGATCTCTTTGTTCTCTTGTATCTAAATCCCCTCAAGTATCTTCATTCGTTTTCCAATTCTTCCCGGTGAATGTGCCTTTGCTACGTTCATTTTCAATTCTTATGGTGGTTCGTTCAAGATTTCACTTCCTTCGTTATCATATCAATTCATTCGTTGTTTCCAAATCACACCGGTGGCTCCATCAATACCTTGTTAAGCTTCCGCTATATCTCTCTTAATCCTTTCTACGGGAATAAGTAGTATGCCAAATCCGTTGCTTGTCATCAATTTAAATTGGTGAAGGATAGGCATGACATAATTCTTATTCTTGTTTCATCCAACTGATTAATTCTTTTCTTCCGGAGATTGTTCCTGATGAAGTAATTCTCGGTTCTAGTGTTTCATCTTTTCTTTTCCGGAGTTCCAAGTTTTCTCGGTTATATCGTCGCGAAGCTCCATCTAAATCATTGCAAGTATTCACCTTGTGTTTTCAATTTCTCTTCCTTTCTATCATTCTTTTATTATCAGAGTTCTCCATGGAGGCTCTACATGGTGGTTCATCAAGGATTCTTTTCATTCTTCAATTGTTCTTCAAGATTTCTCTCGAAGTTATGACCCGTCAAGCTATACTAAAAAATTAAACATGGTGTTCAACACATGTTTTTTTTCTGAGGAGTTCAAGTATTCTTCTTCTTGCATTTCAAGTGCTATTCTTTCTATCTTATCTTTTGAGATGGTGTTATGTCACTCTTGACAATTTCCCTTCATGTTTCACGATTCACATGTTGTCAAGAACGAGGTATTTTAAATCCATTAATCTCTTCGTTGGAGTTATCTTGTGTCATATTTCACCTAAATCCTTCCATTGGGAATGTTGCTATTTGTGGTGCGTATCTATGATCCAACTTATCTCTCTATCATCTTGGTGGAAGAAGTTTTTCATCTCGTTGGTGTTATCAATTATATTATTTGTTTTCCGTAGTGGCAAAATTTCGCCTCAATTTTGAGAAGTTTTCCATAAGCCCACTACAAACTTGTGTTTTTCGTTGTTGGTTTCCAACAACTCCGTTATAACTTCTTGGAAGGCTGCTTTCCAAGCTTATTTGTGGCTGAAGTTGGCATTTTCTTCTCCATTCCATTATTCCAATGATCTATCGTCTATTCTTTCGTTCCGGAGGCATTGTGATGTTGCTCTTTTCACTCATCATCTCGAATTGTGAAGATCATGTTCTTTCTTGCTTATCCATTTAACCGGAGTGTTGTGTCATCTCTTCAAGTTCTTTTTCATCTTATCAAGTCTCGCATCTCTTTTCAACCGGAGTGCTGTCCGAATTTGTTCTTCCTTGTTCCTTGTTTATCTCGTTTCAACCAGAGTTCCTTCTTGTCCATTAAACTCTTGATTCATGTATTTGCAACCTCCAAGGTTCACATGGTGTTCCTTGTTTCTATTTTCTACCGCAGTGCTCTCAATTGTGTTCAACTCCGTTGTTTTGTTTCTTTCAACTTTTCAACCTCTCAAGGTTCTTTGGTTTCACTCGTTCGTCAAAGAAGCAACTTAGTTTTAACTCTTCTCTTCCTCTTTCATTTCTCTCCGGTGCCATCCTAGATCTCGGGACGAGATCCTCTTGTAGTGGTGGAGTGTTGTAACGCCCCGAGACCGACGCTCCAGATGCCTTCCAGGGTTTCCGAGATTTGTTGTGTGATTTGTTTCTGCTTGTTGCATTTTTGCATTGCACCATGTCATCATGCCATCATGCCATTTAATTTTCTAAAACTCAACTAAATAAATTGTATGGATCTTCGATCCATTTAAATCGAGGGAAGGGTGACTTCTCTTCATAACATACCCTCCCGATATTTAGGGAGATATTATAAAATATTCCATTGTTTTGGAATCACCCATGAACCCACTTGCATATTAAATCCCTTGGCCTTTTATTCTTCAAGTTTTGGCTCTCCAACCTTGCCAATAATTCTTTTGCCATTTTCCGGAGCTCCATCAAAAATCCGAACATTTTTGGGCCTTCCTTTTATCAAGTCCTAGTTCAAACCCATTTGAATTAAATTCAAATGAGTTTGAATTTAAATCTTTCAATCATGGCCTTTCTATTTTTCTTGGATCAAGCTCATTTTTATGAGTCCGGGAAAATTATCCCCTTGCGCATTTTCTTTCCCTAACCCCCTCTTCATTTTCGTTCTCTCTAATGCTTTCTGTTAGAAATATAAGAGAGAGGGAGAAGAGAACCTAGCAGGCCATCCAGGCTTTTTCTCCAGCTCCCCGCATGGGCCAAGGCTCCTCCGCCGGCCTCCCTAGGCCCACCTAGGCCCAGCCGCGCCCCATTCCTAACCCTAGCCCCGAAGGCCAGCCCAGCCTCTCTCCCTCGACTCCCTCCAGCGCCGCCGCAACGCCTGATCCCATCTCCTTCCTCTCGCTCGAACCCCCCTCCTCTCGATCCCTTTTCCCCTTCGTTCTCCTCCTGGCGCCGCCACTCACAGGGAGAGAGAGGAGCAGAGCCCTCGCGCCGCCCCTCCCCTATGCTTCTCCCGCTACAAGCTCCGCCACGCCGGCGACCCCTCTGACTGCCTTGCCGCCTTCCCCACACCCCTTCTCCTCCCCGACTTATCCTCGCCCGCCTCCTCATCTACCCGGCGTCGCCTCCTCGCCAGCTCCTCCACCGGATGTCGCCTCTGTCAGAGCCGGCAGCAACAATAGCTGCACCTTCCCCGATGCCATCTCATGCTCGCCTTCAACCTGATTCGTCGCTGCCGCCATCCTTCGTGCCTCCACGCGGTTCCCCTCGCCGCACCTCTCCGAGCAGGAGCTCCGCCTCCCCTGCTCCGCGCCAACCGGTGCCGAGCGCCGCTCCTCCCAGCCTCCTCGCACCCATCCGCCCTGCTAGCATTGCTTAGCTCCGGCCCCGACCTGCGTCTCGCAACAACAGTGTTGCCTGCTGCTATTTCACCCGTGCTGGTGACCCCTCGGGCCGCCGTGTTGCCATTCGCTAGAGATCGCGTCATCTTCTTGCCTCCTCCTCCGAGCGTGGAATTCGCCAAGTGCCGTCTCCGGGATTCACCAAGTACCATGACTGCAGCCGGTGTGCATTTTTTTGTCAAGTCCGACTACACGGGTACAACTACATCCGAGGTGGATTTCGTCAAGTACCCCTTCGGATTGCCAAGTTCATCTACGAAAATGTGTACCACTACCGCCGCCGCGAGAACGACTACTTCCACTACATCACGAGAACGTCTACTTCCCTCTACGAAATGCGTTTCGCCCCGAATGAACGCTTCGAAGGTATAATCCCGAGATGACGACCGCCCGTGATCGAATCGTCCTTGCGATGCCCCTCTTTTGCCATGCCACCGTCCCGTGGGAACCCGGAATCCGGGATCACCCCACCATCTTGCATGTTGCGCTCATCCGCACGCCTCCTTTTGCACTGGTATCTCCGTGAGTTACCGGAACTGATATGTTGCCGTGGCATCATTTTCGGATATGTTGTCGTGGCATCATTTTCGGATATGTTGCCGTGGCACCATTTCTGTTTCGCCGCCGTGGCACCTTTTTCATTCCGCCATGGCGACTAATGCTTCATAACATGCTTATGTCGACATTTTCATAAAAAATTGCATAAAACTTGTATATGTCATCCACATCATGATAACAACAATTAAAATGTTTAAAATTGTGTTTGCATTAAACTACTAATTGACATGGGGACTTTCCGGAATTGTTGTTTGTTGTTTCCGGCCTCATTTAAACTTTCCTAAATGGGTGGTTTGCTCATGCTTCACCTCTTTCCATGGTTAATAACATTTAATATTGTTGTCTACATAAACTAGAGAGAACTGAGAAATAGATGGGGTGTTTCGTCAATATGCAACTCGTTGCATATTGAGCTCCACTTAACTTGTAGTATTGTTTGTTGCACTTTGCCATGCCATGCCTATTTAAACCGAACATGCATCATACTTGTTTGTGCATCATGCCATGATTATGCTTGTGTGTTTACCATATTGTTTGCTTCTTTCCGGTTTGCTTCCCTCGTTAGCTTCGGTTTCGTTCTGGAGTTGTGAGGATTCGTTTGACTACGTCCGTTTGTCTTCTTCATGGACTCGTTCTTCTTCCTTCCAGGATTTCAGGCAAGATGACCATTACCCTCGATATCACTTCTATCTTTGCTTGCTAGTTGCTTCGTTCTATCGATGTGCTGCGCTACCTATCACTTGTTTACCATGCCTCCCAGATTGCCATGTCAGCCTCTAACCTTTTTACCCTTCCTAGCAAACCGTTGCTTGGCTATGTTACCGCTTTGCTCAACCCCTCTTATAGCATTGTTAGTTGCAGGTGAAGTTGAAGATTGCTCCATGATGGACAGGATTATGTTGGGATATCACAATATCTCTTATTTAATTAATGCATCTATATACTTGGTAAAGGGTGGAAGACTCGGCCTTATGCCTGGTGTTTTGTTCCACTCTTGCCGCCCTAGTTTCCGTCATACCGGTGTTATGTTCACGGATTTTGCGTTCCTTACGCGGTTGGGTGATTTATGGGACCCCCTTGACAGTTCGCTTTGAATAAAACTCCTCCAGCAAGGCCCAACCTTGGTTTTACCATTTGCCACCTAAGCCTTTTTCCCTTGGGTTCTGCAGACTCAATGGTCATCTTTATTTTAACCCCCTCGGGCCAGTGCTCCTTCGAGTGTTGGTCCGAAATGAGCAGCCTGCGGGGCCACCTCGGGGCAACTTGAGAGCTGGTTTTCCTCGTATCTTGACTTATCCGGTGTGCCCTGAGAACGAGGTAGTGCGACTCCTATCGGGATTTGTCGGCACATCGGGCGGCTTTGCTGGTCTTGTTTTACCATTGTCGAAATGTCTTGTGAACCGGGATTCCGAGGCTGATCGGGTCTTCCTGGGAGAAGGTATATCCTTCATTGACCGTGAGAGCTTGTGATGGGCTAAGTTGGGACACCCCTGCAGGGTATATTATCTTTTGAAAGCCGTGCCCGCGGTTATGAGGCAGATGGGAATTTGTTAAGGTCCGTTTGTAGATAACTTGACACCAGATCTGATTTAAAACGCATCAACTGCGTGTGTAGGCGTGATGGTCTCTTTTCGGCGGAGTCCGGGAAGTGAACACGGTTTTGGGTTATGTTTGACGTAAGTAGGAGTTCAGGATCACTTCTTAATCATTGCTAGCTTCACGACCGTTCTGTTTGCTCTCTTCTCGCTCTTATTTGCGTATGTTAGCCACCTTATATGCTAGTCATTGCTGCAACCTCACCACTTTACCCTTTCCTACCCATAAGCTTAAATAGTCTTGATCTCACGGGTTTCGAGATTGCTGAATCCTCGTGACTCACCAGATACTACCAACAGTTGCAGGTGCCGACGATACCAGTGCAGGTGATGCAACCGAGCTCAGATGGGAGCTCAACGAAGATCTTAGTTGTTGCTATGTTTCGTTTCATGTTGATCAATAGTGGAGCCCAGTTGGGAAGATCGGGGATCTAGCAGTTGGGTTATCTTCTTTTCTTTTGGCTTCGTCCGTAGTCGGACTATGTGTGTACTCTGAATGATGTATGAATTAAATGTTCATTGTGTGAAGTGGCGATTGTAAGCCAACTCTTTATCCCATTCTTGTTCATTACATGGGATTGTGTGAAGATGACCCTTCTTGCGACAAAACCACAATGCAGTTATGCCTCTAAGTCGTGCTTCGACACGTGGAAGATATAGCCGCATCGTGGGTGTTACACAGTCATAACATAGGGTGACACAGAACTAGCTCCAATTCATCAATATAATGTAGGCATGTATTCCGTATATAGTCATACGTGCTTATGGAAAAGAACTTGCATGACATCTTTTGTCCTACCCTCCCGTGGCAGCGGGGTCCTAATGGAAACTAAGGGATATTAAGGCCACCTTTTAATAGAGAACCAGACCAAAGCATTAGCACTTAGTGAATACATGAACTCCTCAAACTAAGGTAATCACCGGAAAGAATCCCAATTATTGTCATCTTGGGGTATGCGGTTCATAACTCGTAATAGGTGTCTATAACTTGCATGATAGGATCAAGAACACAAATATATTCATGGAAACATAAATGGTTCAGATCTCAATTCATGGCACTTGTGCCCTAGTGACAAGAATTAAGCATAGCAAAGTCATAGCAACATCAATCTCAGATCATAGTGGATACTAGGGATCAAGCCCTAACAAAACTAACTCGATTACTAGTCCAACAAGAGATATGTTACATTAATTACCAAAATCACCCAGGGAGCACTTGTGCTTCCAATCTACCCCTTTTCGTAATTGATGACAACTTACATCAAAGCTTTAAATAGATAAATCAAAGAGTAGTAACTAAAGCTTTAGAAGAACCTGTAACTTGCATGAGCTCCCCCTACATGTGTGCAATCATGTAATGATAGAATTGAGAAGCATGTGAATGCACAACATGATAGAGTAAGTAATGAGTTACATGTATCTGGGCCATATGCATCAGAGCAAAAGGTAATGTGGCATGTATTTTCATGTTTATGATTCTCTCTTGCAAACAATATGTGCAAAGGCAAGAGATCATCATGCACATGAGTAAGATGCATATACTTACCTTGTGGTCCTTGAACTAATTCTTGAAGAAGCAAACTTGAGAAAATAAGGTTAAATAACACAAGAAAACTTCAAACAAGGAGGGTTTCAAGATCCACAAGATTTCCAAGACTGGGATGACATGTATTGGAGAGTATCACTAAGTGAGTACTTCATTTACATATAGACATGTCCCCAAAGAATTAAAGTTTTGCAATGAATTCCATGAATTGTTCTCCCCTAAGCATGAACTTCCTCCCCCCTAAATCTAACATTGGATAATGGGAGTGGGTAGGGTGAGAAACAATCAAGGCAAGCTCACGCCAAGAGCAAAATAACTAAATGATAGCCGACATGTCTCTCCCCTCTAAAAGACATGAAAATCATCTCCTTTTAGGAAAAATGCATCTAGAGTAGCTTTGTAAGAATTAGCTTTGATGTGCTCTCTCACTTTTAGAGATTACTCTCCCCCTTTGACAACAATTTCCAAGAAGGGTTCTTCATGGATATGAGTCAAGTGAGTATGATCCTAGAGATACACAATCAAGGCAGAGTGCATCTTAGGATGCAGGCAGAGAAAAAGAATCATTGAGTGGAGCTGAAAGAAATATGCAATATAAGATGACAAAAAAGATTTTCTCGGCAGTGAAATCGATGGCGCTGATCCATTTCAATCAGTGACTCTGAGATAACAGAGCCACTAAAGGTGCTCATCGATGAGACCGAGTGAGTCTGTTTTTGTAGAAGCGATGAATTGTGTGCAAGTAGACCTTGTGCCTCGGTCTGCCCGATAGGCTTGGATCCGTGGAACTGAGTTCAATGCAGAGAGAATATTTTGTCAACTCGGCTCACTAGAATATGAAATTTCAGAAAGATTTGCAACAAATTTTTTAAATAAAAAATTGCAAGGAATTTGACAGACATGAAATGATAACAGAAAAAAGTAAAAAGAATCTAGATGAAGTTTTTTTGATACAAGGAGAAGCACAAAAAAGAATGCAACTAAGAAAGAAATCATTAGAGAACTTCATCTAGAGGATGGGTCAGTGACAAGGTCACCTATGTTAGAGTATATTGACATAGGAGTCAAGTGAGATCACTTGATCATAAGTCATACTCATGGTTAAGCTCGAAATGGGGTTACCATTTTCATTTAAGTTTCTTGATTTATTCACATCTCATTGAGTTCCTTTGGCTCAACCTGGAGTAAAGCTTCTCTAAGATGGACAATATATACCTTTTTTTTGTTGTTGAACTTGATCATGTATTTGAACTTGTTGTGAATGCTCAAAGTTCATGTAGTTCATCAAAAATTTGGAGCATCCTTATGAATGTGAAGTTCATATTCCTACATGGGTTAGTATAGCAAGGAATGACTCTTATGTATCCACATTGATAGGAATGAAATTCATCATATAAATATTGTCAAAGGATATGTTGAGTTAAGCCTTGTTCCTTAATTTCAAAAACCAAAGCATAGACACTTGGCGATGTAGAGATAGCTCAAGATGTGAGTGACTTACAATCTCATGGACTTAGGCGCATCCAAGTACCTACAAGGGTTAGACAACATACAAGGGTGCAAATATATCCATGACATATGATCATCATCGTAATAGAAATATCATTAGTCACAAAGGCTCATGCCTTGCATGTGTCCAAGGAGTCACTACTCCAAATTTGAGGCATCAATGATGTTCAATTCACCTCTTAAACGACAAAATATCTTTTCATCAAGTGATTTAGTGAATATATCCGCCAATTGCTTATAGGTACACACATGCTTAAGATTGATATCTCCTTTAGCAACATGATCACGAATAAAATGATGACAAACTTCAATATGCTTAGTTCAAGAATGTTGCACGGGATTCTGAGCAATCTTAATGGCACTCTCATTGTCGCAAAGCAATGGAACATGATTCACATGTATCCCATAATCTTTAAGAGTTTGGGTGTCATCAAAGATTTAGAGTGAGTGATTCTCCCTGTTTGGATGTCATCAAAGATTTGTTCGACGGTATGATCTCTTGATACTCTTGCTCTAACTCCTGAAAGCTTTTGCTTGCATTGTTGTGGAACATACTCATCATCATCTTCTTCTTATTCATTGTTGTTGGTGTCGTTGTTCCCTTGTGGAGGTGGACAAGGAGGGTGAGGTGGATCATCTTGGTCTACTTCCTCATTTCCTTCGTCTTGACGTGTTCCACTTATGGACGCCTCCATGTCAACTTATGGTTCACCTTGATGTGAATTTGAGGCTTCAACTTGAATGGACGAAGTGCTCTCCTTCACTTCTGTTGGGTGAATTTTGCTAATAGAAAAATCTTGAATTGCTTCCGGGGAATCTTTATCTCCTACATCAATTGGCAAGTGTTCTACTTGCGAGCTGTTAGATTCATCAAATTTCACATCTACCTCTCTTCAACCTTTCAGGTGAAATTGTTGTAGACACGGTAAGTGTGATAGTTTGAGCCATAAGCAAGTAGGAAACCTTAATGAGATTTAGGAGCATCAAGACTTTAACACTTTGAGCCAAATACTCGAAAGTATCCAACTTGGGGTTTGTTACTGGTGAGCAGCTCGTATGGCATTTTGCTGAGAAGCTTGTGAACATATAGTCGATTTGTAGAATGACAAGCTATCTCAACCGCTTCCGCCCAAAAGTGGTTTGGTGTCTTGTATACATCAAGCATCGTTCTCGCCATCTTGATGTGTGTCTGATTCTTCCTCTCAACAACTCCATTTTGTTGAGGTGTGTACGTAGCCGAGAACTCGTGTGAAATACCTTCTTCATCAAGAAAGGTGTCCACATTGGCATTCTTGAACTCTGTTCCATTATCGCTTCGAACCTTCTTGATCTTCACTTCAAATTGGTTTTGGGCCTTCTTGGCGAAGTTATTGAAGATCTTTTGGACCTGCGATTTGTCATTGAGAAAGAACACCCACGTGAATCTTGAAAAATCATCAACAATGACCAAACCGAAAGAGTTACCACCAAGGCTCTTACATGCATTGGGACCAAAGAGGTCCATGTGGAGTAGCTCAAGTGGTCTTCTCGTGGCCATGGTGTTCTTCATGGGATGACTTCCCCCAACTTGTTTTCCTACTAGACAAGCACTACAAAGTCTATCCTTGTCAAATATAACATCTTTAACACCATGGATATGATCTCCTTTAATAAGCTTATCAAGATTTTGCATGCCCACATGACCTACCCTTCTATGCCATAACCATACTTTAGAAGATTAGCAATTAAGCAAGTACGAGGTTGGGCTTTCTTTGTGAAATCAACAATGTATAGATCACCTCTACGGATGACGGTAAAGACCATGTTATATTATCTCGACGAAACACCTAGCAATCTACTTTGGTAAATAGAAAATTGAGATGGAAGTCGGCTAGTCTATATACAGAAAGAAGATTGTAACTAAGAGGTTCAACGAGCATAACATTTTGGGTGGAGCTGTCATTGGATATGGCCACCTTACCAAGGCCAATTACCTTACCCTTGGAGTTATCTCCAAAAGTTACATACTTACGTGAACCATTGTTTTTGTCAAGCTCTCGGAACATGTCTTTATCTCCGGTCATGTGATCCGTAAAACCACTATCGAGAACCCATTCCTTTCCTATGGATGTGTAATAGTGAAAATTCGCAATGAGACTAAGATTCATCATAGTCTTCTCAAATTCGTTGTCACTTTCTTTGTCTTCATCATAATAGCCATGCTCAACATTATCATCATCCATATGATCATCACCTAGTTCAAGTGATTCGTTAGAATTTTGATCATGACAGTGTGCAAGTTTATGAATTCTAATTGTTTCCGCAATAATGCTACTAATGGTTCCAACATTACCCTTAGCATGCATTAGATCACGAAGCTCAAATAGACATTCATCAAAGTTGGGATCAATATGCTTCAATGAAAAGCAATGGACTTTTTAAGAATTTCATTTGGACTTTTTAAGGAATAATTTTGGAAAGTGTTCCTCAAGATAATTCCATATAGTAGGCATTCAATGGTTGGCAAGCAAACAAGCAAGTTTCTAGACAATCCTCTAATGATAAGATTAATAGTCCTAAGATTGTGAACCATGCTGAGATACTCATCGGGGGTAGGATGCAAAGGATCAATAGGAGGCACATAAGGGATAAGAATATTGTCGGATATCGGGTTCCGGCAAAACCCTTGAGGTTCAAACACTGGGGTGCACCTGCAGATTTCCCCCTACCGAATCTCGCCTCTCAGCCTCTCCGCAGTCTCTAAGCTTAGCTCGATCTACTCACAACACAAGAGACACAAGATTTATACTGGTTTAGGCCACCATTGTGGTGTAATACCCTACTCCAGTCTGGTGGTGGTGGATTGTCTCTTGGGCTGATGATGAACAATACAAGGGGAAGAACAACCTCCGGAGGGGAGGTGTTCTTGTGCTTGGTGTGGTGTTCTAGCTGGAACTGGTCGATCTGTTTTCCGTCCCCTCCAATGGTGGTGGCTAGTCCTATTTATAGAGGACCTGGTCCTCTCCCAAAATATTGATCGGGAAGGGATCCAACAACAACCAATATTAAAGGGGACAGCTAGTACAAGTTATCCTGACTAAAGGTTGTCTTCGCCTGTCAAAGGCGCTGGTGGTGACATCGTCTTGGGCTCCACGATGACCTCCGTCCTGCCGTCCTGCTGGTCCTGGTCTTGTTGCACCGATATGGAAACCTTTGCCTAATGCCTCAGTACCCTGCGTCTACGCTTGCCCCCTTAGCACCAAAGGGGAAACGAGGACACTGTGCGGGCTAGCGCCCGCCTGGCGCCTCCATGGCCTTGGTCGTCATGGCTTGCGTCACGGGAACCTCGAGAGGTACCCCTTGCCTTGATCTCTCCGCCTCCTCGCGGGCCTTCCTGGTGAGGCCGCCCCTGAGGAGGCCTTGTGTCATCCGCCCCGCGAGGCTTGGCCCCTCGCGAGGGTCTTGAGCATTGGTTGACAAAGACGGGCCGCACTGGGCCGCTGGTGGAGCCACGTCGCGGACCCCAAGCAGGAAAGTCTGGGGACCCCCGTTCCCAGAACACCGACAGTAGCCCCCGGGCCCAAGGCGCGCTCGGACTTGGCTGAGCGGCGAAGCCAAAAGGCAAGTGTGGAGTGCCACGGGCCCCACAGCCTGCGGCCTTGGTCGACGTGTGGTGACTGATTGGACGTGGGCATCTCCGCTTCCCCATGCTGCCTCGGCAACTGCCCGACTGACAAAAGGCTGGCGCAGGCAAAGCTTGCCTTCATTGCTTCTCTTCGTCTTGCTCCAGATCCCCTTTCTCGCTCCTTGATTCCAAAATCTTCTAGATCCGCTTCGACCCTTTCCCTTTCAGCGACCATGGCGCCCCGCAAGGTCAAGGCTGATGCATTGCCAGCTTGCTATGAGCCGGCCCTGGACGCGATCAATGTCCCAGAGAAGAATCTTGCTGCCACGCGCCTGATGGCGGTGGAGGAGAGCAACGAAAAGGGGAAGACCGAACTCCGGGCTGGCTCCGCCGTGCCGGAAGCTCAAAGGAGCACCTTCTATCCCTTCTTCACGAGCGCCGTCACTGCAGTCCATGTTCCTCCCTTCTCCGACTTCTTCTATGCATTCCTCCGCCATTACAGGTTGCAAGCCCTTCATCTCCATCCCAACTCCATTCTTCTCTTATCGATTTTCGCCTACTACTGCAAGGCGTATGTCGGGGTGATGCCGACCGTGGCCTTGCTGCGCCACTTATTCTTCCTCCGATCCAATGGCAACCTTACCTTGGGGTGCTCCAATTTCGTTGTGTATGGCAAGGCCAACGCGATTTTGAAGGCCGGGAAGAGGGTCGACAGCTTCCGGAGCAAGTGGGTCATGATGGATGCCAAATGCGTCCACCCCAGGCTGAGGCTACCAACTGAGATGCCCCAGTCCTATGGAGGGTGGTCTGCATGGAGCTCACCGATGACTGGGCGATGTTGGTGTTGGAGAAGATGAACTTCGACCTGAAGCCGGGCAACGCGAAGGCGGCAATGCTGACGGGAGCCGTGCTCCTAAGGGAATTCCTGATGCAGCGGGTGGCTCCGCTTTAGGCACGCTCGCGCCCCTTGTGGACGCTTGGGGGTGAAGACGACAAGCTTCGCCTAAACCCAGTGGCTTTGGCTGATGAGGAGCTGGCCCCAGCTCTTCGCCTCCTGGTCGGGGACGACCAGGACTACCCGCCGAGTGCTTTCATCCCCTTGTTCCTCCGCAAGGACTGGGCACAGGTGGTGGCTGCTATGCCCACCTTTGACGGGCGCGCCTGGTGTCGCCGGCGCCCCTCGCGGCCCCGGGGGGCAACGACGCCGGTGGACGTGTCCTCGGGTGACTCCCACAGAGGAGGAGGAGAGGAGGAAGACGAGGAGCATGACTCAGAGAACCCCGAGGGGACGGCGGAGACCTCCCCCTGCACAAGGCTGACATCCTCTGCGCCTTGCTTGACGATGATGAGGCTAGCGCCATCCAAGAGAGGGAGGATCTGCTTGCGATCCTGATGAAGGGCAGGTCGGCGCTGATCTCCCGAGAGGCTGCTTCTGTCCGGATGCCGCCTGGAACTGCTACCAACCCTTCTGCTGCACCTTCTTCTGCTTCTGGAGCCCTTGCGGCCGCGCCCCGGGCCGCGAGGGTCTCGGGCTTCAAGCTCAGCAAGAGGAGGATGGACTACACCACGGTAGACCAGTAAGTGTCTATGCTCCATCTTGTTCTTGATTATGTTGTTGGTCCTTGACTTCACCATCGATTGGCCACGCCGCCGCCTACGGGGAAGAAGAGGAAGGGGGATGCGGTGACGCCGTCTGGGGCCGATCCATCTGTCGCGGCCGCACCTTCTTTCATGGGAAGGGGAGGCGATGGCGTTCTCACCTCCCCTGCCCGGTCATCCTTGGGAGGCCTAGATGGGCATCCTTGGGTGGAGCCATCCCCCATGACCCTGCTGGCTCTGGAGGTGCCGTTACCTGACGCTGCTGCTGAGGTACCCAAGGCTCAGGAGCCTCTAGTCTCCCAAGCCATGGCTACACTGCCGCCTCCTTCTTCTATTGTGCCGCTGGTTCCAGGTCCTTCTGCCCCCTTGATGTCTTGGAACGTGCCCTTTCCGAGATGGTCCAGCTGCGAGAAGACCTCCAGGGCACCGACTCCCATCTAGTAGCCGGGCGCCTGGAGTTGGTTTCCAGCTGGCTTCACTCTGACGCCTCTTTCCGGGCGGCGCTAAGGCGGGCCGCAGTGGTCTCTGAGAAGGAGAAGCAGGCCGCCACCCAAGCCGTAGTCGCTCGCGAGGTGGTGTTGAAGGATGCCGCGGCCGCCCAGGACCGCTGCAGGGCATTGGAGGCCGAGCTAAAGGCTTTGTGTGACAAGCGCGCTGAAGAAGCTCGCTACCGCCAGGCAGAGGAGGAGAGGATGAAGGCTCGAGAAGATGCCATCAAGGGCTGCGATGACGAGCTAGCACGGTCAGCGGAGGCGCAGGCCACTGAGCGCGGCCGGCTGGAAAAGCTGGAGTAGATGGTGAAGGCGGACAAGGCCGAGCTCGACGCCAAGGCGAAGGTCCTGGCCGAGGACCGCGCGGCCTTTGCACTCCTCAAGGAGAGGTCTCATGTGGTGCTGCAGGCTCTCTATGAGAAGGGCCTGGAGAAGCCGCTGGACACCGATGAGGACGGCCCTGCCCAGCTGCTTCATTACTTGGTCGAGGCACTTGAGGAAGTTGTGAACGGCATCGGCCTCATGGCAGAGGAAGAAGCTCGCGTCCTTTCTTTCGCTGCACTAACGCACGTCTTCAGCCACCTCCACCTCTGTGAACCTGACACCAATCTTGACGAGTTGCTGGAGCCTGTGGACGATGAGCGCTATGCCGCTGCTACCGAAGCCGTGAAGGGCTAGGAGGAGGCCTTGTTGGAGAAGTTCCGTGCCTTCGATCCCGCGCCCATGGCAGGTGGTGCTGCTGTTCCTGCGGCTCTGGGCGGTGGTGCAAGTGAAGGCGATGCTGCCGCAGGAGTGGAGTCCCTGGCGGGCGACGGCAGTGGCAAGGATGACTGACTTATGGCTTCTTTCTTACTTAATTCCTGCAATGTGCACCATGCCTCGTGGAGGCGTTTAAACTTGCGTCTGGTATTGTGAAGACAATTATGGTTTGTAATATTTGCTTCGAGATTTTGCAGTTTTCTTCCTATTTGCTTTACGTTTTACGTCGGTAGAGCCTGGACCCGTGAATACCTCAGCCGCCGTTGGCCCCGACCAGATCACCAGGACGGGACCAAGGAGTGAGGGGATACGTGACCAGATAGGCTCCTGAGTCGCGATGCTCAGGAGTCCCCCTTGACGCGCAAACAACTCATAGGAAGGAAACATAGGCGTAGATCTAGCGTTCTATGTCGGCAGAGCCCGGCCCCGCGCATACCTCAACCGCCGTTGGGCCCGACCGGATCACCAGGACGGGACCAAGGAGTGAGGAGCTACGTGACCAGTTAGGCTCCTGAGTCGCGATGCTCAGGAGTCCCCCTTTGATGTTCAAACGATCTTCATACCTTGGCTCTGCTCGGGCAGGGCGCGCGAAGACCAGGTCCGGAGGACCTGGCTGGGTGGCCTAGCTCGGGCGTGACCCGGGCACAGCCCCCGTGTCCAGCCCCCTCGTGCGACGCTCCCGAGGGGAGGTGTTGCGATGAGGCCAGACATTGAGCTCTGGGGCTCCCTTAGGTTGATACGGCTGTGAGCCCGCCCCCAGTTTTTTATCACCATCTCAGAGCATAGTGCTTCCGTATGTGTACGGGCATAGCCGCTCCTTGGCAGTGTCGACGACCAGCGCGGAGCATGGTGCTTCCACTGGTGCGTGGGAGGGGGCTCCCTCTGAGGAGAGCCCCGGGGCGTGTACAGCTCCGCCGTGACACGTGGCTTGCATGGCAGGGCTAGAGGAGGTGTATCTGGGCACTCGTGAGCCAGCACGGGACTCACGAGGCCCTACCTCAAGGCGGGTTGCGCCTGGTCTTGGGTCTTTGACAGATGTGTGTTCCTGCGAGATGGTTAGGTACGAGTGCTCTACGTCCTCAAGTCCCGGCCCTCGAGCGAGCAAAGTCGCCGCTGGTATGCCAGGTCGCGATGCCGTGGTCAATATCGGTGTCAAAACCGGCGGATCTTGGGAGGGGGTCCCAAACTGTGCGTCTAAGGCTAATGGTAATAGGAGACTGGGGACATGATGTTTACCCAGGTTCGGGCCCTCTCGATGGAGGTAATACCCTACTTCTTGCTTGATTGATCTTGATGATATGAGTATTACAAGAGTTGATCTACCACGAGATCAGAGAGGCTAAACCCTAGAAGCTAGCCTATGGTATGATTGTTGTTGTGTCCTACGGACTAAACCCTCCGGTTTATATAGACACCGGAGGGGGCTAGGGTTACATAGAGTCGGTTACAGAGAAGGAGATCTATCACCCGAATCGCCAAGCTTGCCTTCCACGCCAAGGAGAGTCCCATCCGGACACGGGACGAAGTCTCAATCTTGTATCTTCATAGTCCAACAGTCTGGCCAAAGTATATAGTCCAGCTGTCCGGATACCCCCTTATCCAGGACTCCCTCAGTAGCCCCTGAACCAGGCTTCAATGACGATGAGTCCGGCGCGCAGATTGTCTTCGGCATTGCAAGGCGGGTTCCATCTCCGAATACTCCAAGATAAATTCTGAACACAAGGATCGTGTCTGGCTCTGCCAGACAAATTTCACATACTGCCATAGAGAGAACAATAATCCACGAATCTAATTTGCTAACAGCTCTTCGTAGCGTGGCAACACGCCACAACCTGTCTTTTATTCGAGCCATTTTTCACAACCAGATACCGCACATATTGCGAGGCGGTTCCTTTGGCACGTCTTGTCGAAGCAGAGATCGTGTCCCTATTATCATGGGATTCTCATCAATACGGGTATGGGTAATCCCACCATGCCTCTTTGCGTGACTCCGTGTTTTTAGGCAAGTCCCGAACGTCCACGTTGGGGACACTTGATATTCTCCCCCCTTTATACAAGGATCAAGGCCTATCCCTTTCTTACCATGCTTGCGCCTTTCCGCCCCTCGAGTTCCAACACCCGAAGCTCAAGCTTCGGTACTTCGGATCTTCAACCATGTCCGGATCCAACCTTCAAGGTCGATGGATGGCCTCCTCTATCACAGAGGAGGACATCGCGAAGCTCAGGGAGGCCAGATACCTGACCGCCGATGTCAAGCATAGGCTTCCTGCCCCCGAGCAGATCATCCCCACTCCCGAACCCAACGAGAGTGTCGTATTTGTTTCCCACTTCCTCCGGGGCTTGGGATTTACTCTTGATCCCTTTGTGAGGGGGCTCATGTTCTATTACGGGCTAGATTTTCACAATCTAGCTCCGGATTCCATCCTCCACATCTTGTCGTTTATCGTCATGTGCGAAGCCTTCCTCCACATCACCCCCCACTTCGGCCTATGGCTCAAGACCTTCAGTGTGAAGCCGAAGATGATTGAGGGGCGACACGCAGAGTGCGGGGGCACTGCAATAAGCAGAAAAGCCGATGTCCCATGGCCAGAAGGTTCTTTCCCGGAGGTGTCCGATCTGTGGCAACGGAGGTGGTTTTACATCACAGCTCCCCGAGGCACGAAGCGGGCAGCCGCCCCCGCCTTCCGCTCGGGCCCTCCACCTCAACTAGCGTCATGGGCCAACGTAGGACTAGACTGGGGGGTGGTCTGCAAACAATGTACCAATGTTGCAGAGCCGAATTCGGGAGCTCCTTGAGAGGGATATTAGTCTTGTCAAAATAATCCAGGTAGTGCTAGTTCGACGGGCCCTGCCGTGTAAATGTCGATATCTCCGGATGTGGGAGTTCAATCTAGAAGGCCCGCGAACCATTCAACACTTCTTTGGCATGACGCTTGAAGGAATGTATAAGTTGTTCTTCGGACCATGAATAAAGCGTCCGGACACCACCGAGGATGCGGGCCTGAACTGCAATCTCCCAGATACCCAAGTAAGTAAACCTATGACCGAACACTTTGTTTATATTTGTCATAGCATTGTTCTGAAAAACTATCTGCGACCAGGATTGGCTTAGTAAGGCAGAGAGAATCAGGTGTCCGGCCCCATTTCCCGAAGGCTCGCCCGGTCCGGCGATAGCTAGGATGCTTGAGCGGGCGCTAAGACAAGTGCCATCGGAGAAAGATGAAGGGAGGAGTGGAGAAGCCAAGAGTGAGCTTCACACATTGTGCATCCGAACCAGAGGAATTAATGTTTCCACGGAGGAGGACGGTAGGGGAGGTGAATCTATGGTTTCCTCCCCTCGCGGGAAAAAGAGGGCTGCCTCCGAAGATTTGGAGACGGAGGTGCCTAAGCAAGGTAAGAAAGCTTCTCCCAGGGGCCCTCCCCCGAAGGGCATTCTCGCCGCATCGTGCCTGCAAATGGGCCAGCCCTTCGCCGAGCTGTAAGATAATGATAAACAAGAAGTTATTATTTTTTCCTCTGAGAAAATAACCAAGATCTATTTTGTGTAGTCTGGCTAGTAGCTCGTCTCAACAGGGTTCGTCTTCAGGGGATCTTCTTCCAGAGATGATGGAGAGTGAAACCCCACTTGCCTCTCCGCCCCATGGGGCGGGCGATCATGAGGTGTCTTCACGGAGGAGCCCAGATCCGCTGAGGCCGGAAGCTGACGCTTCGGCCATACCGAGCCCGGCGCGTTCGGCCCCCTTGGAGGGTGATGAGAAGGGCCCGGAACAATCCGGTGCCTGGCCGAACACGCTGGCGAGCCTCCTGGAGCAAGCCGCTCTCTCAGAGGGTCACCGTACGCTGATGGGTACGGTGTTGGAGAAGATTTCGTCCTCCACAAGCGGGTTAAATGAAGCCTTTGGAAGTTTACTCAAAGGCTTCGAGGTACACGATAAAATATGTAATTTTTGATTGTTCCGCACGCGCTAAGTGTGCTCCGTATAGATAGTAGCCCCTGAGACTCTGGTTGCCAGCCCTAGGCTGCAAATGGAGGATCACACTCTCAGGTAATGATTGTACTGCATTTATACGCAGGTGGCTAAGAGTCCGGCGATAGACTGGAATTCTGAACTTGCCGAACTAAGGCGACAAATTGATGTGGCGGATACCGACGTGACGCTTATAAATAAGCGGATTGACGAGTCACAGAGTATGCGCTTGTTTTTTCCTTATTTGCTTTAGGAAATATGAAGAGTATTGAAATATTAATATAATATGATGTGGCTGCAGGTGGAGCTACTGCTATTGAGACCCCCGGGTTAGCAATGCGGCTGCCCTAAAGGCAGCCGAAGACTTGAGAGCCGAACAGGCTGCTCATCGCCGAAGCGAAGAAAAGATAGCCGAGATGGTTGTGGAGCTGAGGGACGCCGCCGGCCGGTATGAGCTTATCAAAATGGAGAATCAGGCAAAGGCGGCTGACCTAAAGAAGGCACTAGATTCGGCTAAGGAGACGTGCTCTGAAATTAGAGACGCGCGGGAGGATCTTCAACAAGTTGGAGAAATCGCGGCGGGAAATCCATATTTGTTGCGGATGAAGTTTTTAGATCCAAAGTATGCTCCGTTGGATAAGCTATGGAGCGCTGCAGATGAGTATGCGGACTTTCCGAAGAGTGCGGCTGATGCGACCAAGTTGTTCAAGTATCATAAATATTACAAAATGGAAAGGCTGTTCTAGTCGCAATTTAATGCCCCAGCGCGCTCATTACCATTGAGTGAGAAGATCGCCGCTATAGCCGAGCTCCATAGGTTGTCCGGCCTTGCAATTAGGTCTGTAATAGACCATCTATGGCCGAGGGGACCGAAGCCGGACAGTTACTTTGGTTTGGTTGCAACAATTATTTGGCGCCAGATCGCAAATTGATGCCGTGAAGAGGTCGGCGTGTATAGAGGGTGCGCGGATGGCTCTTGCCCGTGTTAAGACATATTGGGCAGATATGGAGGCCACCGGCGTTGCAACCCAGGGTCCGACAGGAAGCCGAGACCCAGCCGAGAAATACTTCGAGCAGGTCATAGAAGGTGCCCATAGAATAGAGGCTCTGTGTTCGAAGAATGTCATGTTCGAGTGACAAATCACTGAATTGTAAACAATTATGTGTTAAATATAGAGGTTGTGTTTATACTTTTGCTTGAAAGTGTTGTATTACCTCCTGTGCGGCCGTTTATGTATTCATATAACTTGAAAGTTAGCAGTCATTGGCTTTAGCACCCACGCATATAATGCGGGGGTGTTCGAAAGGTATATGCGTAATCACACTTGATCCAACGTCTTGGTCCATTAAGGAGGTGATCGCACATCGAACCAGGCAACCGGACTATATAGCTGTAACACTTTCACTTAGCCATGGGAGTTTAACGGTGGGGCTACTAAGTAGCCCCTAGCAGATCTGCGTGCATCCATATAGGGGCGCGTATGTACGTGACCGGGAAACGGTCCTTCGTTAATGTAGAGGAATCCTATAGATTCCGACGAGTCTTCGAGTGGTTGACCAGTCTCTCGCTCTATCATGACAGTCAGTTTTCGGCTTTCTCTACTGATGTGCTCATCTGGAATAACTAGGGCACAATCATAGTAGTTCTCCTTTGGCTGCCTTAGCCGATAGAATGGAACGTAAGGCAGCAAACCCAGGAGCCAGGAAAACCCAACATTTTACCAAAGACATGATTCGGAGCTGATGCATATAAGGCCTAACTCGCGATGCCGAACACTCCCTAAGGTATTCGGACTTTATAACATATACTAGGCAGAGCAACGCCCTTGATTATGAACCCTATATTTCCAAGTACGTGCATTGATCTGCCGTGGCGAAATGCCTATGACACTATTGAATACCCACGGGATGTCAAGCAACAAAAGACAGTAAAGAAGGTTTACACACGGGCTTAATCTAAAGATGAACCTTTGAGTGGGGCCCTGCTGCACGTCTGCGCCTTTGTCTCCGTTGTGCCATATCCTGGAAGGGTGTGACACGAATAATGTCTGTAAAAACGAAAAAATCATGTAAAAGATTAAGCGTGCGAAAAGTTAGTTATTCTTGATGGATGTTAGAGATACGAGATAGTTGCCTATTAATGAGGCAAGCCGAATTGTGGGCTTTATTACATGTTTGCAGCCCCTGCTATCATTTATGGGGATACATGTACAACACCTAGCTCAGGTTTATCCGGGCTATTGTGAAAAATGGTGGACTGGACTCGTCTATCCGTGTCCGTGGTCTTGACGACCGATCATGCTTCCGGTAGGAGAGGCCGCTTAATGTACGACTATTAGGGTCGCCGCGTACTGTTTTGTCTTTCCGCCAATGGTTATGACGCCACGTGGATCGGGCATCTTAAGTTTAAGGCGTGCGTAGTTTGGTATTGCGTTAAAGCAAGTGAAGGCCGTTCTTCCGAGTAATGCATGATAACCGCTGCTGAAGGGAGCGATGTTGAAGAGTAGTTCCTCGCTTCTGAAGTTGTCGGGAGAACCGAATGTCACTTGTAATACGAGGGAGCCCCAGCAGGGGGCCTCAACGCCTGGTATCACTCCATTGAAGGTGGCGCTATTTTGGCTTTTTCTGGATGGGTCTATCCCCATCTTGCGGATGGTGTTCTGATATAACAGATTAAGACTACTGCCTCCGTCCATTAGGACTCGAGTGAGATGGTATCCATCAATTATTGGGTCGAGCACCAAGGCAGTCGATCCTCCGTGCCGGATACTGGCCGGGTGGTCCTTGTGATCAAAAGTGATTGGGCAGGCCGCCCAGGGATTGAATTTGGGGGCGACGAACTCTGTACCATGTTTACCATTTT
>NC_057801.1:621983381-622031819 GCF_018294505.1 Triticum aestivum
GTCTTCGCTTGGTGTTTCCCTTCCCTTGTGTTCGACGTTCAATTTGCCGGCCTGCTTGAAGACCCAAAATTCTCTATGGGTATGATTTGAAGGTTTGTCAGAAGTGCCATGGATTTGGCACAATCTATCCAGGACTTTATTCAGGCCGGACGGTCCCTCTTTGCTGCCCTTAAATGGCTTCTTTCCTTGACCGGGTCAAGAGCCCCTGAATCCGGCATTGACCATTGTGTTGACCGTACTATTGTCATTCCGATGTTTGTGCTTACTGCGCCATGGCTTCCCGTTGCAATCTTGAATTTCGGATGTGCCCAGGTCACTGGTGCCTCTACGGGCCAACCAGCTGTGTTCGCCCACACAAAAGCGGGTCATAAGGCTTGTTAAGGCTGCCATCGTCCTTGGCTTTTCTTGGCCGAGGTGTCTGGCAAGCCACTCATCTCGGATACTATGTTTGAAGGCTGCTAAGGCTTCGGCATCCGGACAATCGACAATTTGATTCTTCTTAGTGAGGAATCTGTTCCAAAGCTTGCGGGCTGACTCTCCGGGCTGCTGTATTATGTGACTTAAATCGTCTGCATGCGGAGGTCGGACATAGGTTCCTTGAAAGTTGGCCCTGAAAGCATCCTCAAGTTCCTCCCAACTTCCAATTGAGTTTTCGGGGAGGCTCTTCAGCCAGTGCCGAGCTGGTCCTTTCAACTTGAGGGGAAGGTATTTGATGGCGTGGAGGTCATCCCCACGAGCCATGTGTATGTGAAGGATAAAATCTTCAATCCAGACCCCAGGATCTGTTGTTCCGTCGTATGCCTCTGTATTCACGGGTTTGAATCCTTGTGGAAATTCATGATCCAACACCTCATAGGTGAAGCACAGGGGGTGCACAACCCCTCTGTATCTGGCCGTGTCGCGACATGTTATCGGCTGTTGTTGCACCCTGTGTTGATTCCAGACTGGTATTCGATCAGTATGATCATTGTGGTGACCATAATACCGCGTCAGAGCATGTCCTCTGGACCCGTAGATGGACCTGGCCGTACTGGCCTTTTTGTCGAGCTCACGTAAATCGTGTGCGGTATCTGTGGCTGCTCTATCGCGTTCTTGAGGTGGTTGGTCCGGCCGAGTGGCTGTATTGTTCTTTGGCGGAATGGGTGATGCGGCCTCGTCGTCAAATTCGGGTAGCAGTTTGCGCTTTGGGTAGCTCTTTGTGTGGCGATTGTCGCCACA
This sequence comes from Triticum aestivum, assembly GCF_018294505.1. NCBI lineage: Eukaryota > Viridiplantae > Streptophyta > Magnoliopsida > Poales > Poaceae > Triticum > Triticum aestivum. The sequence goes on from NC_057801.1 coordinate 621,984,600, forward strand.
TTTTCCTTCGGTGTCTAGCACCTTGTTCCATCTTCGGTTGAGCGTATCCTGCTCGATTTTAAGCCTTTGCTTCTGCTTCTTCAGGCTCCTCACCGTGGCAGAAGCTTTCTGTGGAGGTTATCTTGCTTCACATGGTTTTCCGGGATGATGAATGCATCGTCAACCGGACTGTCCTCCCCTCCGTAGGTAGTTTGATGATTCGGCCCTCGGGATCGCTGTGATCGGGCGTTTGTTTAGCGTGGCCTGGCTCTTCTTGCTCTGTTGCTGGGTTCGAATTGTTGCCTTCAAAGTCAAGCGGAGTGTCATTTTTCCTCACGCTATTATCGCTATTTTTACTGTGACTAGACTTAGAGCGGCGCCTGGACCGTCATTTTTGTTTTTGTCCGGGGGGTTTATCCTCCATTGTGTCCTTCTTGTCACCGTTATCTTCCTTAGGCGTGTCCACCATGTAGATGTCATATAATGAAGTGGCGGTCCAGCGCCCCGTGGGCGGTGGTTCCAGATCGTCCCCTGCGTCGACATCCATACCACCGATGTCGTCGGATTCGAAATCAAGCATGCCTGTTAGGTCATCAACAATAGCTATGAAGTGGGTGGTGGGTGGGAGGCTATTTTCTTCGTCATCCGTTCCACACTTAGGCCGGATATAGTTCGGCCAGGAATCTCCTGACAGAGAGAGAGACTTCAATGAATTTAGCACATTGCCAAAGGGGGAGTGTTGGAAGATATCCACGGCGGTGAATTCCATGACTGGAGCCCAATCAGATTCAATGGGCATGGATGCACGCGGTCCAGGACCTACGACCGAAAACAAGTCCGGGGGTCCGGAGACACAAATTTCTGTAGGAGCGGAGTCTGTGTTCGGCTCCAACGCCGATAGGTGTGCGGCCTCCGTGGCGGGGTCAATCCACCCATCCTTGGATGGCACGATCTACTCTGGATCAAAGTCCGGAGCCATGGTAGGGGTGATATCCTGAATACTGCCCGACGGCAGATCTAAGTCATGCGTGTGGCGGTCGTTCGACGCTCCTGACGTGGGCTCGAATCCGTCGAACATCAAGTCTCCATGGACGTCAGCAATGTAGTTTAGGTTCCCAAACCTAACCTGATGGTCAGGGGCGTAGCTGTCGATCTGCTCTAGATGGCCAAGCGAGTTGGCCCACAATGCGAAGCCGCCGAACACGAAGATCTGTCTAGGGAGAAAAGTCTCACCCTGGACAGTGTTGCTGAAGTTTGGAGAAGCCATCGAGCCTTATAGAGACGACACAGAGGAACTCTCAATGAAAGCACCAATGTCGGTGTCAAAACCGGCGGATCTTGGGTAGGGGGTCCCGAACTGTGCGTCTAAGGCTAATGGTAATAGGAGACTGGGGACACGATGTTTACCCAGGTTTGGGCCCTCTCGATGGAGGTAATACCCTACTTCCTGCTTGATTGATCTTGATGATATGAGTATTACAAGAGTTGATCTACCACGAGATCAGAGAGAGTAAACCCTAGAAGCTAGCCTATGGTATGATTGTTGTTGTGTCCTACGAACTAAGCCCTCCGGTTTATATAGACACCGGAGGGGGCTAGGGTTACACAGAGTCGGTTACAAAGAAGGAGATCTATCACCCGAATCACCAAGCTTGCCTTCCACGCCAAGGAGAGTCCCATCCGGACACGGGACGAAGTCTTCAATCTTGTATCTTCATAGTCCAATAGTCCGACTGTCCGGATACCCCCTTATCCAGGACTCCCTCAGTCAAGGCCAGGGAGGAGGGCTGGAGAGCTAGTAAGAGCTCCTAAGTCGCGATGCTCAAGATCCCCCCTTTTAATGTGCAAGCAAATTGGTAGGTGGAAATCGAGCAGGTGATAATCACAGGTAGATCAGGCATGAAAGCTAATTAGCTTAGGTAAATGCAGAAAGGATACATGCCACTGGGTCAGACTCAAGCGGCTTGGGGATGATGCAGCCCGATGGGCGCCCCCAGCAAAGCAAGCCAAATACATAAAAAGAGATACATGCCGCAGGGACGGACCCACGCGGCCTGGGAATGATGCAGCCCTGAGGGCGCTCCCAGCTGAAATGAACTTGGGGGATGTCACCTGGTTCCGTTGTTGAGGCAGTGTTGGGGCAGCTGAAGATGCGCAGTGAAGGGGATGACCCTCACGAGCCACCGGGTCCCTGAGCCTCGGGAGGCTCTGGGGGACCGGGTGGTTCCTCGAGGTCCGTCTCTAACTCTGCTAGGATCGCGCGGTACCTGGCCTCCTGAGCCGCCAGGGTGCTCCGCAGGCGACGCTGGGAGGTGGCAGCCGCGTTCGGCAGGCTGAAAGGCATACGAACATAGCTGTGTGGCGGACCCTCATAGCGTCCCACGCGCGAAGGCCAGAAGCACTCCTGAGACGCTGCTCGGTTGAGTCCTGGGATATCGATGCAGACGCGCGGCCCACCATCCTCGCCCGGATGGGGAGCCACGCCAGGTGAGCGGCGATCGCCGCACATGGCCCTTGTTTCCTAAAGCTCCTGAGTGGTCTTGGCGATGAACTCCTGAATGTTGGGCTTTCCATGCCCTATGCCTTCATGAGGGAAATGTGTCGCGAAGCACGCCTCCAAGTGGTGCCCGAGCGCCTCCCTCGTGATGTCTGCGAGGTCTGAGGCCCTCTCGAAGAGAGCCCCTGAGCCCTGCCCGAGGAGGGCGCCGGGCGCACCTTCCTATGCGATGGAAGGAGGCACCCCAAGCACGGGCGCTGATCCTGACACGACTCCACCTGAGGCCCCGACTCCTGAGGCCCTGCACAAAGCAGTTGCTTCTTCTTCTTGGGGATAGCCTCTGGAGGGTTATCATCCCTGCTGTCCGGGTCCTTGATTGCTGCGGCCTGGAAAGCACGCTCGAGGGAGCATACCGCATCTCTCTCTTTGCATGGGACCGTGATGATCCCGCCGCTCCCTAGCATCTTGAAGACGTTGTAGCCATGGTGGGTCACCGCCATGAACTTGGCCATGGCTGGATACCCGAGGATGGCGTTGTATGGCAGGCGGATGTGGGCGATGTCAAAGTCAATGAGCTGAGTGTGGTAGTTGTCGCGCTATCCAAAGGTGACACGGAGGCGGACCTACCCTATTGGGGTGGTGGAACCGTCGTTAACTCCTAAGAAGGGCTTGTTAGGCTGGAGCTGATCATATGGCACTTGAAGGTTGTTGAACAGCTCAACGGATAGGACACTAAGCCCTGCGCCACTATCGATGAGGGTCTTGGTGACTTGCACATTAATAATGACTGGTGAATAGAGCATCGGGAGAACGCTAGCAGTAGTCGTGCACTTGAGTTGATCTGCCGAGCTGAAGGTGATGGCGCACTTGGACCACCTGAGCGGGTGTGTGGCCCCGAGCCTAGGGAGGGCTGTGTTCACCTCACGAGCAAACTGCTTGAAGATGCACTGAGAGGCTGGGGCTTGAGCTCCGCCCAAGATGCAAGTGATAGCACGCGGTTCCTAGAAGCCCCCAGCCCCCTCGTCCTGATGGTGGTCGTCATTCCTTCTTGGCGGCAGCGGCAACAGAAGAAGGCCCGCGTTACCCTGGGGGCGGTCCTCGCGAGGTTGATCCCTCCAAGCTCCCTCATGAGGCCGGTCCCTCCAGGCGCCCTCGCGAGGCTGGTCCTGCCAGCGATCCTCACGAGGTCGGTGACCCCACTCCTGGCGAGGGCTACGGTCGTCCCATCGTCCTTTGCCACGTCCTCCTCCTTGGCCGTAGCCCCGGTTGTTGCGCTCGAGGCATCGACCGAAGCGTCCTTCTCGAACAGCCCTGAGCTCTTGGCAATCGTTGGTGTTGTGGGTGTGGAGGTTGTGGTAGGCGCAGAACGGTCAGCTGCCCTTGGACGACTCCAGCTGGTCCCTGCCGTGCTTCGTGTCTGGTTCCGCACCGAGCACGGCGATTCCCTTGCGCTTCACGTCCTTGGCCTTGGTCTTATTTTCTTCCGTGTCGGTAGCTGGGAGCTCGAGGAGGGAGAGGCGTCCCTCCTCAGCTCTTGCGCACTTGATCGCCAGGTTGAACATCTCCAGGGATGTGCACAACTCTTCGTGGATGGCAAGCTCCTCCTTCATCTTGATCTCACGGACGCCATCAGAGAACGCTGAGATGATGGCCTCGTCCGTCACCTTGGGGATCTTGAGGCGAGTGCTGTTGAAGCGTTGGATGTATTTCTGCATGGTTTCCCCGGGCTGCTGCCTGATGCGGCGTAGGTCACCCATGACCGGGGGTCGGTCGTGAGTGCCCTGGAAGTTGGCGATGAAGCGACTGTGCATCTCATCCCAGGAGGAGACTGAGCCGGGAGGCAAGTTCAGGAGCCATGAGTAGGCACCGTCCTTGAGTGCCATGGGAAACCAATTTGCCATGACTTTCTCATCGCCTTGGGCAGCCTTGATGCTCAGCTCATAGAGCTGTAAGAACACCACGGGGTTGGGGGTGCCATCATAGCGAGGAGGCAGGTCCGGCTTGAACTTGCCGGGCCAGGCGACGCTACGCAGCTCTGGGGTGAAGGCACGGTGCTACGTCTTGAGCTTGCGTTGGTTTTCCTCGAAGAGGAGAGGGTGATGCAGCAATAGTAGCGTAAGTATTTCCCTCAGTTTTTGAGAACCAAGGTATCAATCCAGTAGGAGGCTCCTCAACAAGTCCCGCGAACCTACACAAACAAATAAAGAACTCGCAACTAACACGACAAAGGGGTTGTCAATCCCTTCACGGCCACTTGCGAAAGTGAGATCTGATAGAGATAGTATGATAAGATAAATACATTTTTGGTATTTTATAATATAGATGAAGAAAATAAAGATGCAAATAAAAGTAGATTGGAAGCAAATATGATAAGAGATAGACCCGTGGGCCATAGGTTTCACTAGAGGCTTCTCTCGAGAGCATAAGTATTACGGTGGGTGAACAAATTACTGTCGAGCAATTGATAGAAAAGCGAATAATTATGACGTTATCTAGGCATGATCATGTATATAGGCATCACGTCCATAACAAGTAGACCGACTCCTGCCTGCATCTACTACTATTACTCCACACATCGACCTCTATCCAGCATGCATCTAGAGTATTAAGTTCATAAGAACAGAGTAACGCATTAAGCAAGATGACATGATGTAGAGGGATAAACTCAAGCAATATGATATAAACCCCATCTTGTTATCCTCGATGGCAACAATACAATACATGCCTTGCAACCCTTTCTGTCACTGGGTAAGGACACCGCAAGATTGAACCCAAAGCTAAGCACTTCTCCCATGGCAAGTAAGATCAATCTAGTAGTCCAAACCAAACTGATAGTTCGAAGAGACTTGCAAAGATAACTCAATCATACATAAAAGAATTCAGAGAAGATTCAAATATTATTCATAGATAAACTTGATCATAAACCCACAATTCATCGGATCTTGACAAACACACCGCAAAAAGAGTTTACATCGAATAGATCTCCAGAAGAGAGGGGGAGAACATTGTATTGAGATCCAAAAAGAGAGAAGAAGCCATCTAGCTAATAACTATGGACCCGTAGGTCTATGGTAAACTACTCACAACTCATCGGAGAGGCAAGGATGTTGATGTAGAAGCCCTCCATGGTCGATTCCCCCTCCGGCAGAGTGCTGGCAAAGGCTCCAAGATGAGATCTCGTGGATACAGAAGGTTACGGTGGTAGAAATTGTGTTTCGTCTTGCCCCTGGATGTTTTCGGGGTACGTAGGCTTATATAGAGGGGCCCACGAGACAGGGGGCGTGCCCTACAGGGGGGGGGCACGCTCCTATCTCGTGGGAGCCTCGGCTGCTTCTTGACTTGCACTCCAAGTCCTCTGGATCACGTTCGTTCCAAAAATCACGCTCCCGAAGGTTTCATTCCGTTTGGACTCCGTTTGATATGCCTTTTCTTTGAAATACTGAAATAGGCAAAAAAAGGCAATACGGGCTGGGCCTCCAGTTAGTATGTTAGTCCCAAAAATGATATAAATGTGTAAAATAAAGCCCATAAACATCCAAAAGGGGTAATATAATAGCATGGAACAATCAAAAATTATAGATACGTTGGAGACATATCAAGCATCCCCAAGCTTAATTCCTACTCGTCCTTGAGTAGGTAAATGATAAAAATGAATTTTTGATGTGGAATGCTACCTAGCATAACTCTTAATGTAATTTTCTTTAATGTGGCATGAATGTTCAGATCCAAATGATTCAAAATAAAAGTTCATATTGATAAAAGAAATAGTAACACTTCAAGCATACTAATCAAAGCAATCATGTCTTCTCAAAATAACATGGCAAAAGAAAGTTCATCCCTACAAAATCATATAGTTAGGCTATGCTTCATTTTCATCACACAAATATGTTCCCAACTTCTATACCCCCGATGACAAGACAAGCAATTGTTTCATACTTAAATAATCTCAAACTTTTTCAACCTTCACGCAATACATGAGCGTGAGCCATGGATATAGCACTACGGGTGGAATAGAATATGATGATGGGCATTGTGTGGAGAAGACAAAAAAGGAGAAAGTCTCACATTGACGAGGATAATCAACGGGCTATGGAGATGCCCATCAATTGATGTCAACATGAGGAGTAGGGATTGCCATGCAACGGATGTACTAGAGCTATAAATAAATGCTCAACAAAAGAAAACTAGTGGGTGTGCATCCAACTTGCTTGCTCATGAAGACCTAGGGCATTTGAGGAAGCCCATAGTAGGAATATACAAGCCAAGTTCTATAGTGAAAAATTCCCACTAGTATGAAAAAGACAACTTATGAGACTCACTATATGAAAAACATGGTGCTACTTTGAAGCACAATATATGAGTCTCGCTACATGAAAAACAAGGTGCTACTTTGAAGCACAAGTGTGGAAAAAGAGATAGTAGCATTGCCCTTTATTTATTTTAATTTTATTTTTTTTTATTTTCCTTTTTTTCTTTCTTTTTCTTTTTTTTCTTTTTTTTGGGCCTTTCTTTTTTTCTTTTGGCCTTTTTTGGGCAATGCTCTAAAAATGATGATCATCACACTTCTATTGATTACAACATATGAATTACAACTCGAAACTAGAACAAGATATGACTCTATATGAATGCCTCCGGCGGTGTACCGGGATGGTGCAATGAATCAAGAGTGACATGTATGAAAAATTATGCACGGTGGCTTTACCACAAATACGATGTCAACTACATGATCATGCAATGTCAATATGACAAAAGTAATGTATGTCATGGTGATGAACGGAACGGTGGAAAGTTGCATGGCAATATATCTTGGAATGGCTATGGAAATGACATAATAGGTAGGTATGGTGGCTGTTTTGAGGAAGATATAAGGAGGTTTATGTGTGATAGAGCGTATCGTATCACGGGGTTTGGATGCACCGGCGAAGTTTGCACCAACTCTCAAGGTGAGAAAGGGCAATGCACGGTACCGAAGAGGCTAGCAATGGTGGAAAGGTAAAAGTGCGTATAATCCATGGACTCAACATTAGTCAAAAGAACTCATATACTTATTGCAAAAATTTATAAGTCATCAAAAACCAAGTACTACGTGCATGCTCCTAGGGGGATAGATTGGTAGGAAAAGACCATCGCTCGTCCCCGACCGCCACTCATAAGGATGCACAAGCCAAGTACACTTCATGTTTCAAATTTGTTACATAACTTTAACCATACGTGCATGCTACTGGACTTGCTAACTTCAACACAAGCATTCTTTAAATTCATAATCACCCAACTAGCACGACTTTAAAATCACTACCTCCATATCTCAAAACAATTATCAAGTATCAAATTGATCATAGCATCCAATTCACTTCCTATGATAGTTTTTATTATACCCAACTTGGATGCTCACCATTTTACGACCAAATTATAATCATAGCAAATACCATGCTGTTCTAAAAGACTCCCAAAATAATATAAGTGAAGCATGAGAGACTAGTAATTTCTATAAAATCAAGTCACCGTGCTCTAAAAGATATAAGTGAAGCACTAGAGCAAAAACTATCAAGCTCAAAAGATATAAGTGAAGCACATAGAGTATTCTAGCAAATTCTAAACAAATAGGCTTATCCAAAAAGGTGTGTACAGAAAGGATGATTTTGGTAAACGAAAAATCAAAGACTAATATAATACACGATGCTCCAAGCAAAACACATATCATGTGGCGAATAAAAATATAGCTCCAAGTAAAGTTACCAATGAACGAAGACGAAAGAGGGGATGCCTTCCCGGGGCATCCCCAAGCTTAGGCTTTTGGCTATACTTGAATATCTTGGGGTGCCTTGGGCATCCCCAAGATTAGGCTCTTGCCACCCTTTATTCCATAGTCCATAAAAGCTTTACCCAAAACTTGAAAACTTCACAACACAAAACTCAACAGGAAATCTTATAAGTTCCGTTAGTGAAAGAAAACAAAACCACCACATAAGGTACTGTAATGAACTCATTATTTATTTATTTTGGTGTTAAACCTAATGTATTCCAACTTCTATATGGTTTATAAACTATTTTACTAGCCATAGATGCATCAAAATAAGCAAACAACACACGAAAAACAGAATCTGTCAAAAACAGAACAGTCTGTAGAAATATGTAACTAACGCAAACTTATGGAACTCTAAAAATATTACCAAAATAGGACGTACTGGAAAATTTGTTTATTGATCAGCAGCAAAAAGAATCAATGCAAAATAAGTTTCTGTGATTTATTGATTTTTTTCTCGTGAGCGCAAAGTTTCTGTTTTTCAGCAGAATCAAATCAACTATCATCATAGTTTATCCTATAGGTTCTACTTGGCACAAACACTAATTAAAAGATAAAAACAAATCTAAACAGAAAGTAGATGCAAAATTTATTACTAAACAGGAACTAAAACAAAAACACAAAGAAAATTGGGTTGCCTCCCAACTAGTGCTATCGTTTAACGCCCCTAGCTAGGCATAAAAGCGAAGATAGATCTAAGTAGTGCCATCTTTGGCACTTGATTCATAAGTAGCCCGCATGATAGATTCATAAGGTAATTTGACTTTATTTCTTGGAAAGTGCTCCATGCCTTTCTTTAATGGAAATTGTAATCTAATATTTCCTTCCTTCATATCAATAATCGCGCCAATCATTCTAAGGAAAGGTCTACCAAGAATACTAGGGCAAGAAAGATTGCAATCTATATCAAGAACGATAAAATCCATGGGCACCAAATTTCTATTTGGAACAATAAGAACATCACTGATCCTTCCCATTGGCTTTTTAATGGTGGAATCTGCAAGGTGCAAATTTAACGAGCAATCATCAAGATCATGGAAACCTAGAATATCACATAAAGTTTTCGGAATCGTGGAAACACTAGCACCCAAATCACACAAAGCAAAACACTCATAATCTTTAATTTTAATCTTTATAGTAGGTTCCCACTCATCATTAAGTTTTCTAGGTATAGAAACTTCCAAATTAAGTTTATCATCAAAAGATTGCAACAAGGAAATACAACCTTCTGAAGAACAATTATCATAATCAAATTCCTTGAAATCCGAGATAGTGGGTTCAATGCTATTTAAAGTTGTGACTTCTCCAATCTTACTTTTACCAAAATTAGCATCACGATCTAAAACCTCCGAATTCTTGGGATGCCTTCTAGGCAAAGTTGATTCATCATCATCCCATAATCATCAAAATTAATATTGCAAAACATAGTTCTAATAGGAGACGCATCAATAACTTTAAGATCCTCATCATTATTTTCATGGAAACTAGAAGAACACGCTTTTATAAAGCTATCTTTCTTAGCACGCAATCTAGCGGTTCTTTCCTTGCACTTGTCAATGGAAATTCTCATTGCTTTGAGAAACTCATTGATATCATAGTTAGGAGGAGAATATCTAAGTTTGAGAGAATCAACATCAAGTGAAAGTCTATCAACGCTCCTAGCCAAATCATCAACTTTGAGCAATTTTTCTTCAAGCAAAGCATTAAAATTCTTTTGAGAAATCATAAAATCTTTCACACTATTCTAAAAATAAGAGGGCATCTTATTGAAATTACCATAAGAATTATTGTAGGAATTTCCATAATTATTAGAGGAATTACTAGGGAACGATCTAGCATTAAAATTTCCTCTATAAGCATTGTTTCCAAAATTATTCCTACCAACAAAATTCCCATCCATAGATTCATTATTATTCTAAATCAAGGAAGACAAAGGCATATCATTAGGATCAAAAGGAGTGTTTTTAGTAGCAAACAATTTCATAAGTTCATCCATCTTTCCACTCAAAACATTGATTTCTTCTATAGCATGCACTTTTTTACTAGAAGATCTTTCCGTGTACCATTGAGAATAATTAGACATAATATTATCAAGAAGTTTTGTAGCATCTCCCAACGTGATTTCCATAAACATGCCTCCCACGGCCGAATCTAAGAGATTTCTAGAAGCAAAGTTCAAACCGGCATAATTTTTTTGTATGATCATCCATAAATTCAAACCATGAGTAGGGCAATTGCGAAGCATCAATTTCATTCTTTCCCAAGATTAGGCAACATGCTCATGATCAAGTTGTTTAAAATTCATAATATCGTTCCTAAGAGTGATGATCTTAGCGGGAGGAAAATATTTAGAGATAAAAGCATCTTTGCACTTGTTCCAAGAATCAATACTATTTTCAGGCAAAGATGAAAACCAAACTTTAGCACGATTTCTAAGAGAAAATGGAAATAACTTCAATTTGACAATATTCTTATCCGTATCTTTCTTCTTTTGCATATCACACAAATCAACAAAGTTGTTTAGATGAGTAGCGGCATCTTCACTAGGAAGGCCGGCGAATTGGTCTTTCATAACAAGATTCACCAAAGCAGCATTGATTTCACAAGACTCAACATCATTAAGAGGAGCAATTGGAGTACTAAGGAAATCATTATTATTGGTGTTCGAGAAATCACACAATTTGGTATTATCTTGCGCCATGGCAACAAGTAATCCAACACACAAGCAAACATAAAAAGGCAAGCGGAAAAGAGAGGAGGAGATTGGGAAAGAGAGGGCAAATAAAACGACAAAGGTGAAGTGGGGGAGAGGAAAACGAGAGGCAAATGGCAAATAATGTAAATGCGAGGGAGATGAGTTTGTGATGGGTACTTGGTATGTCTTGACTTGAGCGAAGACCTCCCCAGCAACAGCGCCAGAAATCCTTCTTGCTATGTCTTGAGCTTGCATTGGTTTTCCTCGAAGAGGAGAGGGTGATACAGCAATAGTAGCGTAAGTATTTCCCTCAGTTTTTGAGAACCAAGGTATCAATCTAGTAGGAGGCTCCTCAACAAGTCCCACGAACCTACACAAACAAATAAAGAACTCGCAACCAATGCGACAAAGGGGTTGTCAATCCCTTCACGGCCACTTGCGAAAGTGAGATCTGATAGAGATAGTATGATAAGATAAATATTTTTTTTGGTATTTTATAATATAGATGCAGAAAATAAAGATGCAAATAAAAGTAGATTGGAAGCAAATATGATAAGAGATAGACCCGTGGGCCATCGGTTTCACTAGAGGCTTCTCTCGAGAGCATAAGTATTACGATGGGTGAACAAATTACTATCGAGCAATTGATAGAAAAGCGAATAATTATGACGTTATCTAGGCATGATCATGTATATAGGCATCACATCCATAACAAGTAGACCGACTCCTGCCTGCATCTACTACTATTACTCCACACATCAACCGCTATCCAGCATGCAATAGAGTATTAAGTTCATAAGAACATAGTAACACATTAAGCAAGATGTAGAGGGATAAACTCAAGCAACATGATATAAACCCCATCTTGTTATCCTCGATGGCAACAATACAATACGTGCCTTACAACCCTTTTTGTCACTGGGTAAGGACACTGCAAGATTGAACCCAAAGCTAAGCACTTCTCCCATGGCAAGAAAGATCAATCTAGTAGGCCAAACCAAACTGATAGTTCGAAGAAACATGCAAAGATAACTCAATCATACATAAAAGAATTCAGAGGAGATTCAAATATTATTCATAGATAAACTTGATCATAAACGTACAATTCATCGGATCTCGACAAACACACCGCAAAAAGAGTTTACATCGAATAGATCTCCACAAGAGAGGGGGATAACATTGCATTGAGATCCAAAAAGAGAGAAGAAGCCATCTAGCTAACAACTATGGACCCGTAGAGAGGCAAGCATGTTGATGTAGAAGCCCTCCGTGGTAGGTTCCCCCTCCGGCAGAGTGTCGACGAAGGCTCCAAGATGAGATCTCATGGATACAGAAGGTTACGGTGGTGGAAATTGTGTTTCGTCTTGCCCCTGGATGTTTTCGGGGTACGTAGGCTTATATAGGAGGAAGAAGTACGTCGGTGGATGCCCGAGGGGTCCACGAGACAGGGGGCGTGCCCTCCTATCTTGTGGGAGCCTAGGCTGCTTCTCAACTTCCACTCCAAGTCCTCTGGATCACGTTCGTTCAAAAATCACGCTCCCGAAGGTTTCATTCCGTTTGGACTCTGTTTGATATTCCTTTTCTTCAAAATACTGAAATAGGCAAAAAAAAAGCAATACGGACAGCTTTGCCATAAAAAGCAATACTGGGCCTCCAGTTAGTAGGTTAGTCCCAAAAATGATATGAATGTGTAAAATAAAGCCCATAAACATCCAAAAGGGGTAATATAATATCATGGAACAATCCAAAATTATAGATACGTTGGAGACGTATCACACGGCAACCTGTTGTGGTCACCGGGGCCCCTTGCTGCCATGGAGCTTGCTCTTGGTGATGCCCGCGCAGCTTTGCCATTGGCAGTACGCGGTCTTGTCGTGTCGGCGCAGGGAGCATGGGGGGGCCTTCTTGAGGCCGAGGGATTTCTTGACAGCTTCTGAGGGAGTCCTGGATTAGGGGGTGTCCGGATAGCCGGACTATGACCTTTGGCCGGACTCCCGGACTATGAAGATACAAGATTGAAGACTCCGTCCCGTGTCCGGATGGGACTTTCCCTGGCGTGGAAGGCAAGCTTAGCGATATGATATGAAGATCTCCTCCCATTGTAACCGACTCTATGTAACCCTAGCCCTCTCCGGTGTCTATATAAACCGGAGAGTTTTAGTCCGTAGGACGAACACCAATCATACCACAGGCTAGATTCTAGGGTTTAGCCAACTCCGATCTCGTGGTAGATCTACTCTTGTACTACCCATATCATCAATATTAATCAAGCAGGAGTAGGGTTTTACCTCCATCGAGAGGGCCCGAACCTGGGTAAAAACATTGTGTCCCTTGTCTCCTGTTACAATCCGCCTAGACGCACAGTTGGGGACCCCCTACCCGAGATCCGCCGGTTTTGACATCGACATTGGTGCTTTCATTGAGAGTTCCTCTGTGTCATCGCCTTTTAGGCCTGATGGTTTCTTCGCTCGTCAATCGCGATGTGGTCTGGGATGAGACTTTTCTCCCCGGACAGATCTTCGTATTCGGCGGCTTCGCACTGCGGTCTGACTCGTTCGGCCATCTGGAGCAGATCGAGAGCTACGCCCCGGGCCATCAGGTCAGGTTTGGAAGCTTTAACTACATGGCCGACATCCGCGGGGACTTGATCTTCGACGGATTCGAGCCAAAACCGGGCGCGCCGCACTGTCATGATGGGCACGATTTAGCTCTATCATCGGACAACGCCCGGAGCGCCGCTCAGGTGTCCGCTCTGACCATTAGCTCGGAGCCCACTACGCCAGTCGGGGACGGACGGTTAGACGCCACACCGGAAACTGCAATCTCTATGGCGATAGAGCCGGATACCGGCCTAGTCCCTCGCAAGGCCCGTGACTCCGAGGTGCCGGACTCCGATCCGGACTCCGTAAATCCCGCACCTCTCCCGGTTAAGCCCGGTTGGGCTCCGGTCTTGGAGTTCACCGCCGCGGATGTCTTTCAGCACTCACCTTTCGGCAACATCCTGAATTCATTAAAGTCTCTCTCTTTGTCAGGAGAGCCCTGGCCGGATTACGGCCAACACGGTTGGGATGCGGATGACGAAGAAATTTGTAGCCCACCCACCACCCACTTTGTAGCCACTGTCGACGATTTAACCGACATGCTCGACTTCGACTCCGAAGACATCAACGGCATGGACGCCGATGAAGGAGACGAACAAGAACCAGCGCCTATAGGGAACTGGAAAGCCACCTCCTCATATGACATATACATGGTGGACACCCCTAAAGCGGGGGATGGCGAGGAGAAAACGGAGGATGACCCCTCCAAGAAGCAACCCAAGCGCCGACGTCAGCAGCACCACTCTAAGTCCCGCTAAAGCAAAAACGGCGATTTTGGCATCGGAGATAACAACATGCCGGACAGTGTCGAAGACAACCCCCTCCAGCAGGATTCGGTGCAGGAGAACGAAGGAGCCAGCCCTCGTGAGATAGCAGACGACAAAGAGGATGAGGACGACAATTACATGCCTCCCTCCGAAGATGAGGCAAGCCTCGACGACGACAAATTCGTCGTGCCAGAGGATCCCGTCGAGCAAGAGCATTTCAAACGCAGACTCGTAGCCACGGCAAGCAGTCTCAAGAAGAAACAACAGCAGCTTAGAGCTGACCAAGACTTGCTAGCCGACAGATGGACCGAAGTCCTGGCGGCCGAAGAGTATAAACTAGAACGCCCATCCAAGAGCTACCCGAAGCGCAGGCTGCTTCCCCAACTTGAGGAGGAAGCAACTAAACCTACATCACTAGCGTACGATGCGCCCGATCGGCCACCCCGTGGCCGCGATAGAGAGGCCTTCCGGCCCTCGACCCAAACCGCACCCCGACACCGCTCAAAACATACCAGAGTACGGGGAGACGCAATAGACCTGCGAGACATCTTGGAGAATAAGGCAAGGCAAACAAGATCGATCTATGGATCGCATGGGCGCCCCGCGCCACGTGACGCTAGCCATCACGCCGGACATAATAAGTATGGCCCGGCCGAATACAACAGACCAAGATCGTCCGAGCTGCGTCGTGATATAGCTCAGTACAGGGGCGCAGCACACCCACTATGCTTCACAAACGAAGTAATGGATCATCAAATCCCAGAGGGCTTCAAACCCGTAAACATCGAATCATACGATGGCACAACAGATCCTGCGGTATGGATCGAGGATTATCTCCTTCACATCCACATGGCCCGTGGCGATGATCTACACGCCATCAAATAACTCCCGCTCAAGCTTAAAGGACCAGCTCGACATTGGCTTCATAGCCTACCAGCAGAGTCAATAAGTTGTTGGGAGGACCTGGAATCCGCATTCCTTGACAACTTCCAGGGCACATATGTGCGACCACCAGACGCCGATGACCTAAGCCACATAATCCAGCAACCAGAGGAATCGGCCAGACAATTCTGGACACGGTTCCTGACAAAGAAAAACCAAATAGTTGATTGTCCGGACGCCGAGGCCCTCGCAGCCTTCAGGCACAACATCCGAGACGAATGGCTTGCTCAGCACCTAGGACAGGAAAAGCCAAAGTCTATGGCAGCCCTCATGACACTCATGACCCACTTCTGCGCGGGAGAAGACAGCTGGCTGGCTCGTAGCAACAACATAAGCAAGAGCCCCGGCAATTCGGATAACGAGGATAACAATGGCAGGTCACGCCACAACAATAATAAGCGCCGCATTAACGGTGACAATACTGAAGATACAGCATTCAATGCCAGATTCAGAGGCTCTAAACCGGGTCAGGGGAAGAAGCCATTCGAACGAAACCCTCAGGGCCCATCCAGCTTAGACCGGATACTTGATCGCTTGTGCCAGATACACGGCACCCCCGAACAGCCAGCCAATCACACCAACAGGGATTGTTGGGTGTTCAAGCAGGCAGGCAAGATAAGTGTCGAGACCAGAGACAAGGGGCTGCATAGCGATGACGAGGAGGGGCCCCGGCCGCCGAAGAACAAAGGACAGAAGGGATTTCCCTCGCAAGTTCGGGTGGTGAATATGATATACGCAACCCACATCCCCAAAAGGGAGCGGAAGCGTGCCCTCAAGGACGTCTATGTGCTTGAGCCAGTCGCCCCAAAGTTCAACCCATGGTCCTCCTGCCCGATCACTTTCGATCGACGGGACCATCCCACCAGCATCCGTCACGGCGGATTCGCCGCACTCGTCCTAGACCCAATTATCGATAGATTTCACCTTACCAGAGTCCTAATGGACGGCGGCAGTAGCCTGAACCTGCTTTACCAGGACACAGTGCGAAAAATGGGCATCGATCCTTCAAGGATTAAACCCACAAAGACAACCTTCAAAGGTGTCATACCAGGGGTCGAAGCCAGCTGTACAGGCTCGGTCACACTCGAGGTGGTCTTCGGATCACCGGATAACTTTCGAAGCGAGGAGTTAATCTTCAACATAGTCCCATTCCGCAGCGGCTATCACGCCCTGCTCGGACGAACCGCATTTGCAAAATTCAATGCGGTGCCGCACTAGGCATATCTCAAGCTCAAGATGCCAGGACCTCACGGAGTCATCACGGTAAATGGAAACATAGAACGCTCTCTCCGAACGGAGGAGCACACGGGGCCCTGGCGGCGGAAGTACAGAGTAGCCTCTTAAGGCAGTTCTCCAATCCAGGTGCCAAACGTCCGGACAACGTCAAGTGAGCCCGAAGTAACCTAGAACAAATCCGGCTAGCACGTTCCGAGCAAGCATAGTAGTGCGGCCCCGACCCCAGCCCCCGCCAAACGGCGATACTGGTACCACGCGTACATAACTACGCCTTAGAGATACCATGGGCATAAGGGGAGGGGCACAACAACGGCAGGCCCAGAAGACGGCTCAACCGCACTAAGGGGCTTGCTATTCCGCCGTTTACTTTTTATACACTTTCAGGACCCAACTATTCGGAAGGCCTGTCCGGCAATACACTCGCCAAACACACGATGCAACAGCTAGGGAGAGAACAAGCCACGTCAAAAGTCCAGGTGGTCTCTATAACGAGTTTAATACCTGTTTTACTTACAATCCCGCAGCTTGCCCCTGGAGGGGAACATGTCAAATACTCCCATCTCTTGCTTACCGCACTTCTTGTATCGTTCTGCTCTCACAGCAGCCCTTTTTTAATAAACAATATATAGCTCTTACCTATTATTGTACTTATCTATTTTTTATACAAATATGTTCAGTCATGACATTGTGCAACCGTACACTTTGGTGCGGACAATACACCAGGGGCTTAC
This sequence comes from Triticum aestivum, assembly GCF_018294505.1. Classification (NCBI taxonomy): domain Eukaryota; kingdom Viridiplantae; phylum Streptophyta; class Magnoliopsida; order Poales; family Poaceae; genus Triticum; species Triticum aestivum. The sequence goes on from NC_057801.1 coordinate 622,001,850, forward strand.
AACGCCCCATAACATGGTGTGAGAAGACCGAACACTCTCACGAGTGCGGCACCCCAAACTTATAGCACTATATGCATCGGCTCTGAATCATGTCTTTGGTCAATAGTTGGGTTTGCCCGGCTCCCATGTTTTGGTACCTTACGTTCCGCATTGTTGGCTAAGGTAGCGCTGGGTTAACACCTCAGTAGAGAAAGCTAAAACTGACTGTCATGATAGTGCGAGAGACCGGTCGCTGTTCGCGAGGTTTTTTCGAGTCCTTAAAGACTTATGCCGCTTCGAGCGAGGAACCGGACTTATCCGGCCTAGGCGTGGATAGCGCCCCGAACTCGGTCTTCCGAATACTAGGGGCTTCACGGAAATTTAAAATTATAGAATTCTATGGCTAAGTGAGAGTGATAAAGCATTATAAGTTCGACGGCCTGGCTCGTTGTGCTGAACGCCTCCCTAGATGGACCCAAGAATGGGAACAAGAGCGCTCAAGTTTATCCTGAACACCCCAGCACTCATGGCATGGGGGTCAAAGCCGACGACTTGCATCTCTCAGATTTGATAAACGGCCGCACAGAAGGTAATATTTCAAATTAACAAGCGTTGCTTAACGCATATGAACAAAGCTTCAGCGTACAGGATAACAAATGCGAGTTTACTCAAAAATTACATCTTTGGAGCACTCATCGGCTATGCGGCGAGCACCCTTCAGAACGCCATTGTAATACATCCCGGGCGTACGATACTCCTTGCCCGGCGGTGGCGCGTCCGTCAACAGAATCTCCGCATCTAGCTTGCCCAGTGCAGCTTAGCAAGGGCAAGGGCCCGACGGGCACCTTCAATACAAGTGGAGCGCTTGACGACCTCAATCCACAGACATGCATCCACCAGCCGCCGCACCAAACCGAAGTAGCTCCCAAGCATGACTTCTCAAGGCCATAGCCGAGCTATGAGGCCCTTCATGGCCTGTTCGGCCACCTTGTGGAGCTCAACCAGCTGCTTCAGTTGGTCGCTCAGGGGCACCGGATGTCCGGCCTCAGCATACTGAGACCAGAACACTTTTTCCGTCGAGCTCCCCTCTTCGGCTCGGTAGTATGCGGCGGCATCAGACACACTACGGGGCAGATCGACGAACGCTCCTGGAGAGCTTCGGATTCGGGTAAGTAGCAGATAATTAACTTTTATATTTTTGCTTTGCATAAAGAATGCCTTACCCGCCGCTATCTTCTTCGTCGCCTCGATCTCCTGAAGGGCCTTCTGGGCTTCGGCCTTCGCAGTCTTGGCACTCTCAATAGCCACGGCAAGCTCGGACTCTCGAGTCTTCGAGTCACGCTCCAAACTCTCGTGTTTTTCCACGAGAGCCTGGAGCTCTTGCCTCACCTCCGTCACCTGTGCCTCCTGCTTCTCTCGCTCGGTGCGATCCAAGGCCGCACTCTTTTCGGCCTTCGAATCCGCCTCTTTCAGGGTCGCCACGTCGGTCGTGGCTCCTGCAACATTAACGTTGGTCCTCTTATTATTATGTAACCAAGTATTTCTATATACATTTACAAGAGGTGCTACGTACCCTCTTTATCCTCGAGCTGCTTCTTGGCACGGCCGAGCTCGCTCTCGGACCATTCGAGGCTTTCCTTCAAGGCATTGACCTCCGCCGTCAGTGCGGCAGAGGTCAGCAGCGCTGCCTGCATTCCCATATTGACATATTTCTATTAGACTCCTGCGTATATCTTTTAAGATCCTCAGTTTGGCTTTTCCTTCCGAACACCGAACTAAGCATCAGGGGCTACTGTCTATGCGGTAACATTTTTTATATATGTTTTTGAACACATACCTCAAAGCCCGTTAACAGGCTTGTGCAGGCTTCCGTCAGTCCGCTCTTGGCGGACTGAACCTTCTGAATCACCGCACTCATAACAGTGCGGTGTTCCTCGTCGATGGAGGCGTCGTTAAGCGCCTCCAGCAAATTGTCCGGCGCCTCTGGATGGACGGAGGTCACCGGCGTCGTAGGCTTGTCCTTTTTATGAAGGCGCCGCCTGTTGGACTCCGGAACCATTGATGGTTCCGGAGCAGTGTCCGGCCCCGGGCCGGACTTGGATCCCTCCGGGGCTTTGTCCCCTTTGGGCCGTGAGTCTGGGAGGTCGCCTTGCGGCGCCTCCAGAACCACCTCCTCCTGGTCTAGTCCCCTCTGGGACACCACCTCGGCGTCGTCCGTAGGGAGAGGGGAGGAGGCCGTCGGAAGTGAAGCACTATTCACATCCGACGAGCCCAAGGAGCCGCTCGTCGAGTCATCGAGCTGAGCTCTAGGCGGGCTGCATCATTAAAATTCGGCATGAGAGGCTATAAAATACTAGGGGAACGCCATAAGTAGTTCGGGTAGCCGGACACTTACGATTTTTCCAGGGGCTTGACCCTGGATGGCCATTCCCCCTCGTCGTCTTCAGCGTCGGGGGCGTAGTCCAGCAGAAGGTTCTTCCCCTTCTTGGACCCTCCGGCCTCCCCAGTTGGGGCGACTTTTCTTTTCGTGCCTCCCCCCGTTGGAGGGGGAGAGGCTTCTCCTTCTTCTTCCTCCTCCTCATCTTCGGAGGCGGAGGGAGCGTTGGGGTTGTTGGGCAAATCCGACGCCCCTGGACACCGGGAACTCCTTCGGGTCCCCGTGGCCTTCTCCTTGGCCTTCTTCTCCGGCACCACGTGAGGTGCCGGAACCAGTAGCTTTGCTAATTGTTCGTCTACTGGGCCTTCGGGCAGAGGGGCCGGACAGTCAAACTGTCCGGATGTCGTCTTCCAGTCCTGTCAAAGAAATAGGAGTTTAGATCCTACATAGAATCACACTATGAAATTCGGGTATCCTGTAGGGGATTAAATGTAAGCTTACTTCGGAGGCTTGACGTTTGGCGCAGAATCCGCGATCCTCGGTGACGGGAGGGGAGACCTCAGAACTCTTGAAAAGCACCTTCCAGGCGTCCTCGTGCTCTGTTTCGAAGAGCCGGGATAGAGTCTGGTGCTGGGCCGGGTCGAACTCCCACAAATTGAAGTCCCGTCATTGACACGGGAGAATCCGGCGGAAGAGCATGACCTGGACGGCGTTGACAAGCTTGACCTTCTTGGTCACCAGGTCCCAGACGCAGGTTTGGAGTCCGGTCACCTCTTCCGAACTGCCCCATGTCAGGCCCGTCTCTTTCCAGGATGTGAGCAGTGTGGGGATGCCGGATCAAAATTTGGGGGCCGCTGCCCACTTTGGGTCGCACGGCTCGGTGATGTAGAACCACCCCGATTGCCACCCTTTGATGGTCTCCACGAAGTCACCCTCGAGCCAGGCGATGTTGGGCATCTTGCCCACCATGGCGCCTCCGCACTCGGCTTGTCGGCCTTTCCCAACCTTCGGCTTGACGCTGAAGGTCTTCAGCCATAGGCCAAAGTGAGGCTGGATGCAGAAGAAGGCCTCGCACACGATGATAAACGCCGAGATGTTGAGGATGAAGTTCGGGGCCAGATCGTGGAAGTCCAGGCCGTAGTAGAACATGAGCCCCCGGACGAACGGGTGAAGAGGAAAACCCAGTCCGCGGAGGAAATGGGGAAGAAAAACAACCCTCTCATGGGGTCTGGGGGTGGGAATGAGTTGCCCCACATCTGGAAGTCAGTGCGCAATGTCGTTAGATAAGTATCCGGCCTTCCTCAGTTTCTTGATTTGCCCCTCCATAACGGAGGAGGCCATCCATCTACCTCCCGCTCCGGACATGGTTGGAGAAGGTTGAGGTGGGAAGTGCGGGCTTGGGCGCTGGAGCTCGAGCGCGCAGGGGCGGATAAGTAGAGGAGGAAGAAGGCGTGAATGGAAAGGTCGGATTCTTATCCCCTTATATGGGCGGCCAAAACTACGAGCCCCCGACCGGCCTAATAAAACTCGCTTATCTCCCAAGCGCCGCGGTTAATGGCGCGGTTGGGTTACCCACACCCGTGTTGATGAGAATCCCGGAATAAGGGGACACGATCTCTGCTTTGACAAGACATGCCAGGGAAACGGCCTCGCTAAACGCGCTGAGGTGGAACAATAAAATGAATAAAGAGCCTGGCTGTGGCACGATGTCACGTCACGGAATGCGTCAGCAGATCTGATTGATGCAAATATTATTCTCTCTATGAAGGAATGTGGAACTTATTTTGCAGAGCCGGACACTACCCTGGTGTTCAACATCTTCTATGAAATATTCGGAGGAGGAACCCGCCTTGCAATGCCGAAGACAACTTGCGTGCCGGACTCGTCGTCATTGAAGCCTAGTTCAGGGGCTACTGAGGGAGTCCTGGATTAGGGGGTGTCCGGATGGCCGGATTATGACCTTTGGCCGGACTCCCGGACTATGAAGATACAAGATTGAAGACTCCGTCCCGTGTCCGGATGGGACTTTCCTTGGCATGGAAGGCAAGCTTGGCGATACAATATGAAGATCTCCTCCCATTGTAACCGACTCTGTGTAACCCTAGCCCTCTCCGGTGTCTATATAAACCGGAGAGTTTTAGTTCGTAAGGACGAACAACAATCATATCATAGGCTAGATTCTAGGGTTTAGCCAACTCCGATCTCGTGGTAGATCTACTCTTGTACTACCCATATCATCAATATTAATCAAGCAGGAGTAGGGTTTTACCTCCATCGAGAGGGCCCAAACCTGGGAAAAAACATCGTGTCCCTTGTCTCCTGTTACCATCCGCCTAGACGCACAGTTCGGGACCCCCTACCCGAGATCCGCCGGTTTTGACACCGACAGCTTCCTTCTTCCCGCGCGGGCGCAGGACGCGGCAGGTCACGCCTAGGGGCCGCGCGCCTCAGTGCCAGGGTGCGGTCCTGGGGCAGAGGTGGTGGAGGCGCACCATGAGCCACGTCGCCCGTTCCTGGCGGAGGGCGAGGCAGCGAAAGGAACGGCGCGCGAGAGGCCCTGTGGCACTGACGAGCTCGGTGATGCGATCGAGCCATTCCTCGTAGAGGTCGTCGACGGGGCGGTAACGCAGGAGATCGCGCGCCATGAGCAGCGCGGCCTATGCGTCGGTGGGATCACGATGAGCATGGGACGATGAACCGGCTGGGGTGAGTGACGGAGTGGCGGTGCGGCCGTCCCGCCGCACCGAGGGGTGCAGCGAGGATGCTTGCTGCTCGTTCCCCGTTGGGCCGGTGGCAGCATGGGCGGCAGGCGACGGGGCACGACGGGGAGGCCCGCCGATAGGAGCCGTCTGGTTGACGTGCGCGGTGAGAGCGGCCCGGAGCTCAGCGCAGGCTCAATGGGCGTCAGACATGGCTGCGACAAAGCGATGGGACGTGGATCAGCGGAAAGAAGGGTTCAGCCCACACCTACCTGGCACGCCAAATGTCAGAGTTCAGGTTCCGGCGAAACCCTTGAGGTTCGAACACTCGGGTGTGCATGAAGATTTCCCCCTACCAAATCTCGCCTCTCAGCCTCGCCGCAGTCTCTAAGCTTAGCTCAATATACTCACAACACAAGAGACACAAGATTTATACTCGTTCAGGCCACCATTGTGGTGTAATACCCTACTCCAGTGTGGTGGTGGTGGATTGCCTCTTGGGCTGATGATGAAAAGTACAAGGGGAAGAACATCCTCCTGAGGTGAGGTGTTCTTGTGCTTGGTGTGGTGTTCTAGCTGGACCTGGTCGATCTGTTTTCCGTCCCCTCCAATGGTGGTGGCTAGTCCTATTTATAGAGGCCCTGGTCCTCTCCCCAAATATTGAGCGGGAAGGGATCCAACAACGGCCAATTTGAAAGGGGACAACTAGTACAAGTTATCCTGACTAAAGGTGGTCTTCGCCTGTCAAAGGCGCTGGTGGTGACGCCGTCTTGGGCTCCACGATGACCTCCGTCCTATCGTCCTGCAGGTCCTCATCTTGTTGCACCGATATGGAAACCATTGCCTGATGCCTCGGTACCCCGCGTCTGCGCTTGCCCCCTTAGCACCAAAGGGGAAACGGGGACACTGTGCGCGCTGGCGCCCGCCTGACCTTGGTCGTCATGGCTTGGGTCATGAGAACCTCGCGATGTACCCCTTGCCTCCATCTCTCTGTCTCCTCGCGAGCCAGCCTGGTGGGGCCGCCCCTGAGGAGGCCTTGTGTCGTCCGCCCCACGAGGCTTGGCCCCTCGCGAGGGTCTTGAGCGTTGGTTGACGAAGACGGGCCGCATTGGGCCGCTGGTGGAGCCACGCCGCAGGCCGCAGGCAGGCAAGTCTGGGGACCCCAGTTCCCAGAAGCCGACAAATATAGTTGCTCGAATTATATTGATTGAAGATCTCAAGTATTTCATTTTTCTAAGAACCATAAAACTCCCCATCAGAATAAGCACTCTTTGTCTAATACTCCCGAATGTAGACTCATCCATCTTCCTCCAATGGTGATTAAACCAAAGCAATGGATACCAATTGAAAGGATCGAGAAGAGGGGTCTAGAGGGTGTGATTAGACCCTTAACAAGTAAAAGTGGCAGTTTTTAATCTCTTCAATATAAGGTTGAGATTAGCACATGTTGAAGCACACACAATACATTTCAAGCAAGCATGACAAGAGTATATGCAGTGCAAAGAGTAAAGCATGCAATTTGCAAGAATGTAAAGGCATGGGATTGGAGTGTAAAAACGCAATGTAGACACGGTGATTGTTGGCGTGGTTCTGATAGGTGGTGCTATCGTACGTCCATGTTGATGGAGACTTCAACCCATGAAGGGTAACAGCTGCGCATGTCCACGGAGGGCTCCACCCACGAAGGGTCCACAATGAAGCAACCTTGTCTATCCCACCATGGCCATCGCCCACGAAGGACTTTTCGCACTCGGGTAGATCTTCATGAAGGGGCGATCTCCTTACCCTTACAAACTTCTTGGTTCAACTCCACGTCATGACGGAGGCCCCCAAGCGACACCTGACCAATCTAGGAGACACCACTGTCCAAAAGGTAATAGATGGTGTGTTGATGATGAACTCCTTGCTCTTGTGCTTTAATGATAGTCGCCCCAACACTCAACTCTTTCTCACAAGTTTGGATATGGTGGAAGAAGAATTGGAGTGGAGAGCAACTTGGGGAAGTCTAGAAATCAAGGTTCAAATGGTTGGTGTCGGTGTAAAAACCGGCAGATCTCGGGTAGGGGGGCCAAGTTGTGCGTGTAAGGATCAATGGTAACAAGGGACAATGGGACACAATGTTTACCCAGGTTCGAGCCCTCTTAAAGGAGGTAAAACCCTACGTCCTGCTTGATTGTATTCAATGAGTATAGGGGTTACAAGAGTTGATCTACCTTGAGATCGTAATGGCTAAACTCTAGCTAGCTAGCCTATGATTATTCTGACTACCTCTATGGACTAAATTCTCTGGTTTATATAGACACCATCAGTTTAGCCCATATCAAATAGGCCGGACACCTGAGGACCCCCTAATCCTGGACTCCCTCAGTAGCCCCTGAACCAATCTTCAATGATGATGCGTTCGACACGCGGATTGTCTTCGGCATTACATGGCGGGTTCCTTCTCCTGAATATTGTAAGTTAGCTTTCCTTGTAAAGGAACTATGTCCGGCTCTACATAATCAATACAACCCTAGCCACAAAGACAAGATGTCAAAACAGAAACAGTGTCTTCTACTGACAACTTTTTCATCAAAGCGTCACACTTGACTCTTCAATATTTTTGAACCGTTTTCACGCCTCATGTTTCGTGTTTCAAGTTCGAGCCTCCATTGGCACGTCTTGTCAAACAGAGATCGTGCCTTCTCATTATGGGATTCTCATCAATGGGATTTGGGTAACCCAACCGCGCCTTACGCATGATTTTGTTGGGAATAGGTGAGCTTTATGGCTTGAGAAGGGGACGGTTGGCATTTTCACCATATATAAGAGGAAAAAGATTCCTCCTTTCTTCCCCATGTCTTCTGAGGGAGTCCTGGATTAGGGGGTCCTCGGACAGCCGGACTATGTACTTTAGTCGGACTGTTGGACTATGAAGATACAAGATTGAAGACTTTGTCCCGTGTTCGGATGGGACTCTCCTTGGCATGGAAGGCAAGCTTGGCGATTTGGATATGTAGATCTTCTTGTCTGTAACCGACTCTGTGTAACCCTTGCCCCCTCCGGTGTCTATATAAACCGAAGGGTTTAGTCCGTAGGACAAGAACAGTCATAATCATAGGCTAGATTCTATGGTTTAGCCTCTATGATCTCGTGGTAGATCAACTCTTGTAATACTCATATCATCATGATCAATCAAGCAGGAAGTAGGGTATTACCTCCATCGAGAGGGCCCGAACCTGGGTAAACATCATGTCCCCCGCCTCCTGTTACCATTAGCCTTAGACGCACAGTTCGGGACCCCCTACCCAAGATCCACCGGTTTTGACACCGATATTGGTGCTTTCAATGAGAGTTCCACTATGTCATCGCGATAAGGCTTGATGGCTCCCTCAATCATCAGTAATGATGCGGTCCAGGGTGAGGTTTTCCTCCCCGGACAGATTTTCGTATTCGGCGGCTTCGTACTGCGGGCCAACTCGCTTGACCGTCTGGAGCAGGTCGATAGCTACGCCCCTGGCCATCAGGTCAGGTTTGGAAACTTGAACTACACCGCCGACATCCGCGGAGACTTGATCTTCGATGGGTTCGAGCCTACGTCAGGAGCGCCGAACAGTCACGACGGGCATGACTTAGATCTGCCATCGGACGGTGTTTAGGATAACGCACCTACGGCTGCCCCGGCCTTTAATCTAGAGCAGATCGCGCCATCCGAGGACGGGTGGATAGACCCCGCCATGCAGGCCGCACACTCATCAGTGTTGGAGCCGAGCACAGACTCAACCTCCAAAGAGGTCTGTGTCACCGGACCCCCGGACTCGTCTCCGGTCGTGGGTTCCGGACCACGCGCGTCCGTACCTATCGAAACTGATTGGGCACCGATCATGGAGTTTACCTCCGCGAATATCTTTCAACACTCACCCTTGGTGACATACTAAATTCAATGAAGTCTCTCTCTCTATCAGGAGACTCTTGGCCAAACTATGTCCGACTTGAGTGGGAAGTGGACGACGAAGAAATTCGTTACCCACCCACCACCCACTTAATAGCCACTGTCAATGACTTAACCGACGTGCTCGATTTCGACTCCGAAGACATCGACGGTATGGATGACGATGCAGGAGAAGAATAGGAACTGCCGCCCATAGGGCGCTGGACAGCCACCTCATCATATGATATATACATGGTGGACATCCCCAAAGAAAACAATGGCGATGAGGCAACGGAGGATAATCCCTTGGGGAAACAATCAAAGCACCGGCATCATCGGCGCCGCTCTAAGCCCCGCCATAACAGAAATAGCAGCACCGGCACAGGAGATGATAGGAATCTGGATGGTACTGAAGAGGAAAACAATCCCGCCCAGCCTGACTTCGAGCAGGCCGAGCAGAAGGATGGGAAAGATAGCCCTAGGGAGCAGGCAACAAATGGAGAATCAGAGGATGACAATTACATGCCTCTCTCCGAAGACGAGGTGAGCCTCGGCGACAAAGAATTTGTCGTGCCTGAGGACCCCGTCGAGTAGGAGCGCTTTAAGCACTGGCTTATATCCACTGCAAAAATCCTGGAAAAAAAGTAGCAGTAGCTTCAAGCTGATCAAGATTTGCTAACTAATAGATGGACTGAGGTCCTGGCAGCCGAGGAATACGGACTCGAGCGCCCAACCAAAAGTTACCCAAAGCGCAGGTTGCTACCTCACCTCGAGGAGGAGGCGCTAGAGCCTACACTACCAGCGCACGACGAGGCTGACCCGCCACCTTATGGCCGAGACAAAGCGACATATCAGCCCGAACACCAGCCCACACCCTGCTGCCAATACACTACAGCCCGGGGCTACACGCAAGACCTGCAAAACGTACTGGAAAACAAAGAAGGATAGTCAAGATCGATCTACGAATCACGAGGGCGCGCCACAACGCGTGAGGATGGTCGTCATGCCGGATACACTAAAAACAAGTCCGGCCGGGCCGAATACAACAGACCAGACTCATTCGAACTGCGTCATGATGTAGCCCGGCATAGAGGCGCCGCACACCCCCTAGGCTTCAATTATGAAGTAATGGATCATGAATTCCCAGAAGGGTTTAAACCCGTAAACATTGAATCATATGATGGTACAACAGACCCCACAGTATGGATTGAAGATTTCCTTCTCCACATTCACATGGCCCACGGTGACGATCTACATGCCATCAAATACCTCCCACTTAAGCTCAAAGGACCGGCTCGGCATTGGCTAATAGCCTGGCGGCAAACTCCATTGACAGTTGGGAGAACCTCGAGGACGCGTTCTGACAACTTCCAGGGCACTTACGTGCGACCACCGGATGCTGATGACTTAAGTCACATAACCCAACAGCCCGGAGAGTCAGCCAGGAAATTCTGGACTCGGTTCCTAACTAAAAAGAACCAAATAGTCGACTGTCCGGATGCCGAAGCCCTAGTGGCCTTTAAGCATAATATCCGTGATGAGTGGCTCGCCCGACACCTCTGCCAAGAGAAGCTGAAGTCCATGGCAGCCCTCACGACACTCATGACCCGATTTTGTGCGGACGAGGACAACTGGCTGGCTTGCAGTAACATCATACCAAGAAATCCTGGCATTTCAGATAACCGAGACAGCAACGGCAAGCTGCGACGCAACAGACATAAGGGATGCAACTATAGCGATAACGCTGAAGACACATCATTCAATGCCGGATTCAGGGGCTCTAGGTCTAGTCAGCAGAAAAAGCCATTTAAAAGATACAACCCGGGCCCGTCCAGTCTGGACCGCATACTCGATCGCTCATGTCAAATTCATGGAATCCCCGATAAACCGGTCAACCACACCAACAGAGAATGCTGGGTGTTCAAACAGGCCGGCAAGTTGAATGCTGAAAACAAGGAAAAGGGGCTGCATGGCAATGACGATGAGGAGCCCCGGCCGCCAAACACAGCAGGACAGAAATTTCCTCCCCAAGTGAAAACGGTAAACATGATCTATGCCACCCACATTTCCAAGCAGGAAAGGAAGCATGCACTAAGGGACGTCTATGCGATGGAGCCAGTTGCCCCAAATTTCAACCCATGGTCGTCCTGTCCGATCACTTTTGATCGCAGGGACCATCCTACCAGTATCCGTCATGGCAGTTCAGCCGCATTGGTCCTCCGCCCCATCGATGATGGATTCCATCTCACACTAGTCCTCATGGACGGTGGTAGCAGCCTGAACCTGATTTATCAGGATACAGTGCGCAAAATGGGCATCGATCCCTCACGGATCAAACCCACCAAAACCACTTTAAAGGTGTAATCCCAGGTCTAGAGGACTGTTGTACGGGCTCAATAACACTGGAAGTGGTCTTTGGATCTCCGGACAACTTTCGAAGCGAGGAGTTAATCTTCGACATCGTCCCCTTCCGTAGTGGCTATCTCGCACTACTAGGATGAATCGCATTTGCTCGATTCAATGCGGTACCACACTACGCATACCTCAAGCTCAAGATGCCAGGACCTCGCGGGGTTATAACAGTCAATGGAAACACAAACCGCTCGCTCTATACGGAGGAGCACACTGCAGCCCTCGTAGCAGAAGTACAAAGCAGCCTTCTTAAGCAGACCGCCAACTCGAAGATAAAGCCCTCGGACACCGTCAAGCGTGTCCGGAGTACTCTGCAATAGGATCGTCCGACACGTCCAGACCTCGACTAGCAATTCAGCCTCCATCCTAGACCTAGTCAACCGGCGACATTTGTGCCGCGCGTTCATAATTATGCACTCAAAATACCATGGGCATAGGCGAAGGCACGGCTACGACGCGGTCCATAATGCGGCTCGACCACAGGACCCGTATACCTTCATCATTTTCTTTCTTTTAGGACCCTACTTTCGGGAAGCCCTTTCAGATGGCCTGATTATCGGACTCATCACGGGAAGGAAACACCAAGGAGGCAAGAGGCTTTGACGTACAAAGGAATACCCAGGTGGTCTCTGATAACGATCGTTATACCTATTTTACATACCCATATGCAGCCTGCCCTTGGCTAGGACATGTCAAATAGTCCTACCCTTGCTTATCGCACTACTTGCATACATACGCTTTGACGTATTATTTAAATAACAATGGAAAAAATATGCAGCGTCGGCTTATTATTATATTTTCTTTATCCTTGCCTGCTTATTTATTATAAATTGCACCCATACACTCTGGTACGTTTTGTTCGCCAGGGGCTTCAAAGTACCCCATAACATGGCAAGAAAAGTCCGAACACTTTCGACAGTGCGGCACCTCGAACTTATAGCATTATATGCATCAGCTCCGAATCATGTCTTGGGTCAATAGTTGGGTTTGCCCGGCTCCCATGTTTTGGTGCCTTACGTTCCGTTATATCGGCTAAGGTAGCGCTGGGAGAACTACTGCAATTGTGTCCCAGTTCTTCCGGACGAGCACCTCAGTAGAGAAAGCTGAAAACTGACTGTCATGATGCGGCGAGAGCTGGTCGCTGTTCGAGAGGTCTCAAATCCTTAAAGATTTTTTCCGCTTTGGGCGAGGAATCGGCCTTGCCCAATTTAGGCATGTATAGCGCCCCAAGTTCGGCCTTCTGAATACTAGGGGCTTCGCCAAAATTGAAAATTGTAGACTTCTATGGCTAAGTGAGAGTGATAAAGCTATATAGTCTGATTGCCTTGTTCGCTGCGCTAAACACCTCCTTTAAGGACCAAAAATTTGGATAAAGAGTGTTTAGATTTATCCCAAACACCCCAGTACTAGTTACATGGGGGCAGAAGCCGACGACTGGCCAACGTTCAGAATTTTATAAACGACCGCACAGAAGGTAATATTTTAAATCAACACGCGTTATATAGTGCACACGAACTCATTTTCGTACTACATGATGATATGAGTACATTCATTCAAATATTACATCCTTGGCACATTCCTCCGCCTTTCAGAACACCATCATAGTACTTTTCAGGGTAGCGGTGCGCCTTGCCCTCTGGTGGCCCCTCCGTCACCAGCTTCTCAGCATCCATCTTTGCCCAGTGCAGTTTCGCGCGGGCGAAGGATCGGCGGGCACCTTCAATGCAGACGGACCACTTGACGACTTCAAGCCACGGACAGGCATTTACCATCCGCTTTACAAGGCCGAAGTAGCTGCTGGGCAGGGGCTCACCAGGCCATAGCCGGACTATGAGGTCCTTCATGGCCAGTTCGCCGTGTTGTGCAGTTCGACAAATTACTTTAGTTGGTCACTCAAGGGCATCGGATGTTCGGTCCCAGTATATTGGGACCAGAACAACTTCTCCGTCGAGCTCCCTTCTTCAGCATGGTAGAACTCTGTGGCATCTGATATGCTGCGTGGCAGTTCTGCGAATGCTCCTGGAGAGCTCTCAATTCGAGTAAGTAAAAGGAAAGCCTCCTTCACATGCTTCCTTTGCATAATGAATGCCTTACCCACAGTTATCTTCTTGGCCGCCTGAATCTCCTGGAGGGCCTTTTGGTCTTCGGCCTTGGCGTCTTGCACGCTCTAGAGGGCCTTCGCAAGCTTGGACTCTTGCGTCTTGGAGTCACGCTCCAAGGACTCGAATTTTTTGTCGAAGTCCTGGAGCTCTTGTTGTACCTCATTAACCCAAGCCTCATGTTTCTCACGCTCGGTGCGCTCCTTGGCCGCCTTGTCTTCGGCCTCGGACAACGCTTTTTTAAGGGCCGCCACTTTGGTCGTGGCCCCTATTGCAATTCATGATGCTTCTGTTAGCATCAACGATTTTTCCTTTGTATGACACACGGACGGGGAATCACTTACCTTTGTTCTCCTCGTCCTGCCTCTTCGCAAGGCCGAGCTCTCCTTCGGCTCGCTCCAGGTCCCGCCTCAGTCCAGAGACCTCTGCAGTATGAGTGGCAGCAGCCAGCAGCAAAGCCTGCTTATTCACATAGATATTTTATGTTAGACTCTTGCGGATACCAGTTGACCCTCTGTTCGGCTTTTCCTTCCAGACACCAAACAGAGTATCAGGGGCTACTATCTATAGGGTGATATTTTCTTACACTTTTGTTACTTACCTCAAAGCCTATTAGGAGGCTGGTGCAGGCTTCGGTCAATCCGTTTTTGGCGGAACGGACCTTCTCAATCACCACACTCATAAGAGTACAATGTTCATCATCAATGGAAGTGCCGCAAAGCGCTTCCAGCAAATTGTCCGATGCCACTAGGTGGACAGTGGCCATCAGCACAGGCGGCTCGCCCTCCTTAGCGAGGGGCCGCCTACCGGAATCAGGAACCATGGGAGGTTCCGGCACAGTATCCGGATGGGGACCGGACTTGCTGCGGCCCCCGTCAACAGAATCCATGGGGGTCTTTCCCCCCATGTGCCCGACGTCTAGGATTTTGCCTTGGGGCGTCTCCAAAACCATCGCCCCTTGTTCTGGTATCCTCTAGGACAGAATCCATGGGGGTCGTTCGCAGGCCGGGGGAGGTGGCCGTCGGGAGTGAATAACTATTCATCTCCGATTGACTCAAAGCCTCACCCAAAGAAGATACCTCGAGGTGGGACTTGGCCGGACTCCATATGCGTGTTTGGCGTCGTGAGAAGCAACAAAGCTAAACACACTGAAAGTACTATGAAGTACGGATACTTACGACTTTGCCAGGGGCTTGTCCTTGGGCAACCACTCCTCATCGCTGTAGGCGGCCGTGGTGGAGTGGTCCGGAAGGGATGTCTGTCCCTTCTTTGGCATTCTGGCCTCCCCCTTTGGGGCGGCCTTCCTTTTCTTCTCCCCCCCCCCCCGGTTGGGGGAGGGGGGATTTCTTCTTCCTCCTCCTCGTCTTTGTGGGAGAAATGCGCCTCGGCGTCCTTAGACGACGAGTCTGATACGACCTTGCGCCAGAGACCTTTCCTGGTCCCCGTGGCCGCCTTCTTGGCCTTCTTCTACGGCACCTCATAGGGCACCGGAAACAACATCTTCGCTAGAAGCTCTAATTCCGGATCTTCTGGTAATTGAGCCGGGAAGTCGATCCACTCTGCCACTGCTACCCAATCCTGTGGAAACAGTGTGAAAAGCTTAGGATCCTCCTCTAGATGTGTTGATGAAAGGAACGCCCTGCGAAATACATGAACTTACCGGATTGGTGAGGCATTTGGCGCTGAGTCCATGATCTTCGGTTATGGGTGGTGGTACCTCGTTGGTCTTGAACAACAATTTCCAGACGTCTTCATGCATCGTGCCGAAGAGCTCTCATAGTGTCTGGTGTTCGGCCGGGTCGAACTCCCACAGATTGCAAACCCGTCATTGGCACGGAAGGATCCGGCGGAGGAGCATGACTTGTACTATGTTGACGAGCTTGATCTTCTTGCTTACCATATTGTGGACACAGTTCTGAAGTCCGGATAGCTCTGCCGTGGACCCCCAGGCTAAGCCTTTCTCTTTCCAGGAGGTGAGCCGCATGGGGGCGTCAGATCAAAATTCGGGGGTCGCCGCCTAGTTGGCGTTGTGCGGCTCAGTGATGTAGAACCATCCCGATTGCCACCCCTTTAAGGTCTCCACGAAGGAGCCCTCGGGCCAAGTGACATTGGGCATCTTGCCCACCATGGCGCCCCCGCACTCCGCTTGCTGGCCGACCACCACCTTTGGCTTCACATTGAAGGTCTTCAGCCATAGGCCGAAGTGGGGCGGGATACGGAGGAAAGCCTCACAGACAACGATAAACGCCGAGATGTTGAGGATGAAGTTGGGGGCCAGATCATGGAAATCAAGCCCGTAGTAAAACATGAGCCCGCAGATGAATGGGTGGAGGGGAAATCCCAGTCCGCGAATGAAATGAGAGAGGAACACTACCCTCTCCCGAGGCTTCGGGGTGGGGATGATTTTCCCCTTGGCCGGAAGCCTGTGCACGATGTTTGCGGCCAGGTATCCGACCTCCCGTAGCTCGGTTATGTCCTCCTCCATGACGGAAGAGGCCATCCACTTGCCTCCTGCTCCGGACATGCTTGAATGACTTTGTGGAGAAGATGAAGGATTGGGCGCTAGAGCTCGAGCAAAAGGGAATGGATGAGAAGAGGGAGAAGAAGGCGTGGGTAAAAAAGAGGAGTCCTTATCTCTTTATAAGGGCGCTAGAAACTGTGCGCCTCCCCACTTGCCTGGTAAAACTCGCTTGTTCCCCAAGCGCCATGATTGATTGCACGGTTGGGTTACCGTACCCGTATTGATGAGAATCCCGCGATAAGGGTACACGATCTCTGCTTCGACAAGACGTGCCAAGAAAACTGCCTCGCAATACATGCAATAGCAAGCTGGGAGAAAACGGTTCGAATACTGACCGGACCACTATGTGATGTCAAGTTATGAAAAATTGTCAGTAGATTCGATTCGTGAAAAATTATGCTCTCTACGGGGTATGTGGAAATTATTTTGTAGAGCCGGACACGATCCTTGTATTCAAGATCTTCTATGGAGTATTCGGAGAAGGAACCCTCCTTGCAATGCCGAAGACAATCTTCGCGCCGGACTCATCGTCATTGAAGCCTGGTTCAGGGGCTACTGAGGGAGTCCTGGATTAGGGGGTCCTCGGAAAGCCGGACTGTTGAACTATGAAGATACAAGATTGAAGACTTCGTCCCATATACGGATGGGACTCTCCTTGGCGTGGAAGTCAAGCTTGGCAATTCGTATATGTAGATCTCCTTCTCTGTAACCGACTCTGTGTAACCTAGCCCACTCTGGTGTCTATATAAATCGGAGGGTTTAGTCCATAGGACAAGAACAATCATAATCATAGGCTAGCTTCTAGGGTTTAGCCTCTACGATCTTGTGGTAGATCAACTATTGTAATACTCATATCATCAAGATCAATCAAGCAGGAAGTAGGGTATTACCTTCATCGAGAGGGCCTGAACCTGGGTAAACATCATGTCCCCCGCCTCCTGTTACCATTAGCCTTAGACGCACAGTTCGGGACCCTGTAGGATCGAAAGTATGTCTAGAGGGGGGGTGATTAGACTACTTGACAAAATAAAAGCTTAGACTTTTCCAATTTTAATTTTTGGCAGGTTTTAGCAACTTAGCACAAGTCAAGCAATCAACCTACACATGCAATTCTAGAGTATAGCAGCGGAAAGTAACACAATTTCATATGAAGGTAAAGGGGAGGAGTTTGAGGAGGCAAACGCAATTTGGAGACACGGAGATTTTTGAGCCGTGGTTCCGATAGGTGGTGCTATCGTACATCCACGTTGATGGAGACTTCAACCCATGAAGGGTAACGGTTGCGTGAGTCCACGGAGGGCTCCACCCACGAAAGGTCCATGAGGTAGCAACCTTGTCTATCCCACCATGGCCGTCGCCCACGAAGGACTTGCCTCACTAGGGTTAGATCTTCACGAAGTAGGCGATCTTCTTGCCCATACAAACTCCTTGGTTCAACCCCACAATCTTGTCGGAGGCACCCAAGTGACACCTAGCCAATCTAGGAGACACCACTCTCCAAGAAATAACAAATGGTGTGTTGATGATGAACTCCTTGCTCTTGTGCTTCAAATGATAGTCTCCCCAACACTCGACTCTCTCTCACAGGATTTGGATTTGGTGGAAAGAAGATTTGAGTGGAAATCAACTTGGGGAAGGCTAGAGATCAAGATTCATATGGTAGGATTGGAATATCTTTACCTCAACACAAGTGTAGGTGGTTCTCTCTCAGAAAATGTAAGTTGGAAGTGTAGGCAAGTTCTGATGGCTCTCTCCACGAATGAAGAGGAGGTGGAGGTATATATAGCCTCCACACAAAATCTAAATGTTACACACAACTTACCAATCTCGGTGGGACTGAATTGAGAAACTCGGTCAGACCGATTTAGTAAATCTAGTGACTATTAGGATTTTCGGTGGGACCGACATGCAACTCGGTAGGGCGGATATGGTTAGGGTTAGGGCATAACATTATCTCGGTGAGACCAATTACACAAAATCGGTGAGACCGATTTTGGTAATAAGCTAACCAGAGAGTTGGTCAGGTAAACTCGGTGGGACCGATTCGCTCATCTCGGTTGGACCGAAACGTTACGAAGGAGAAACAAAGAGTTTACATTGCAATCTCGGTGAGGCCGATCGCTCATCTCGGTGGGACCAAAACGTTACGAAGGGAAACAGAGAGATTACAATCCCATCTCGGTGAGACCGAGATCCCTATCGGTGAGACCAATTTGCCTAGGGTTTGTGGCAGTGGCTATGAGATCTGAACTCGGTGGCGCCGGATAGGAAGAATCGGTAGGGCCGAGTTTGACTTTTGGTTTAGGTCATATGTGGATGTGAGAAAGTAGTTGAGGGCTTTTGAGCATATCACTAAGCACTTTGAGCAAGAACCTCATTAAGCAACACCTCATCCCTCCTTGATAGTATTGGCTTTTCCTATAGACTCAATGTGATCTTGGATCACTAAAGTAGAAAATGCAGAGTATTAAGTTATGAGCTTGAGCCAATCCTTTTGTCCTTAGCATTTTGAGGGGTCCACTTTTCTCATCCATGCCATGCCAATCATTGAGCTTTCTTGAAATATTTATCTTGGGATAGCATTAGTTCAATGAGCTATATGTTGTTAGGAATTACCAAAACCACCTAGGGATAGTTGCACTTTCAATCTCCCCCTTTTTGGTAATTGATGTCAACATATAGATCAAAGCTTCGACAAATGAGAAGTATGTGAAAAACAAGAGCTCCCCCTAAATTTGTGCATGGTTTAAGATTTGCTTTGGACTGCAAATGCACAATGAATTAGGATCATGGGTTACTCTTCCATGTCACATACATCTTGGTGGAGCGCTCAAAATGATAATAAGTAAATACATGCACTCATCACCAAGCAAAGTGAATGATCATATGAGAATATAAGAGATAATATCATCCAACAAGCATTAATGTAGCATAGCATATGATCAAACACATGATCATCCAAGTATCACACAAACGTATAGAGTATCTCAAACAAGCAAATAACAAAGTTCAACCACCAAAAACAAGAGAGAACAAAAGCAACACTCTCTCTCGAAGCCTATGATCTATACATTTTCTCCCCCTTTGGCAACAAGTTACCAAAAAGTTCATAAAAATGCATAGTGCTAAATCGACTCTCAGGCTTGGTCTTGATGTGGTGGTGTAGAAATTACTCCAAGGACGAAGGCATCAGTTGAGGTTGATGGAGCTGGTGGAGTGGCTACTAGAGCTGGTGGCACTGAAGCTGTTCCTGGTGCTGATGAAGTTGCTCTGGTGTCTATAAATGCATCAGTGATAGTCTTGCCCTTCTTCTCCTGCACTTCATCCTGAAGTTGCTCAACAACTGACTATATCTGAGTGACCTTCACATCTAAATCATAGAACTTTTGCTCCATGATTCTCTCCAAGCTCTCCTGGTTTTGTGTCAGGGTGGCCAAACCCTTCTCAATCCTCAGAGTGGAGGCAATCAAGTAGCCAAGCTGATCTTGCTTGCTCTTCAGGAAATACTAAGATGCCTCTTCAGTAGTTGGCATCTTAGCAGCCTTTTCAGTCCTTGCCTTCTCCTTCTTCTCTTGTGCTTGGACAGAAGATGGTTCATTTTCATCCATCACTACAGTGTTGTCCTCAAAGTCTGGGTAGATGGGCAGGTGTTCCTTGTCCAAGAGGTAAGTGCCTGTGCCCATCTTAGAGTTGATGAGCTCCTGAATCTGTGGGGCATACCCACAACTCCTCTTCTGGTCAGCAGCTGTCATCTTGATACTCTCAACAATTAAGATCATGACTTTGAACTTCTGAGGCACATCAAATATGTGAAGCAAATTAATTGCATGGCCTTTGATCATCTTATGATCACCTGACTTTGGCAACAGAGTATGCTTGAGGATCCAGTTGATTGTTGGCAAACCTGACAAAAGGTAATGTATTAATCCAAATTTGTGTGTCTCAACAACAGCATCTGGGATCTCTCTGTACATATGTGCCATGGAGTTGTGATCCTTCTTCTTCTTGGCATAGACATCCAAGTCATCTTCATTCTCCTTAGGAGCATTGATCAACTTTGCCCATTCTTCAACAGTTGATTGGTACCTAGTACCTTCAGACATCCAGACAATCCTTCCACCTGGGTAGAAATGAGCTGTGGAGTAGAACTGCATAATAAGCTCATCATTCCACTTTGTGAGCTTCTTCCCAACAAAGTCATCTACCCCACAAGACTTGAAGCTGTCATAAACTCCTGGATAATGCTCTTCATTTTTCCTGATGTACTCCCAGTCCACCCATCTCATATCAGAGACAATTGGCTTCTTATCAAGCAGCACTGTCTCATAGAAGTCCTGTTGTTCCTTTGTATGGAACCTGTAGTCCACTGCAGTCCTTCTCCTGACAGCATAGGGATCTGTCATTCTCCATTGTGTGAGTCCTGCATCCTTACTGAGCTTCATGTCCTCAGCTACTGGATGAGCATCATTGTGATCTGGAATTTTGGGCTTCAACTTCCTCAAGACATGTGACTCATCTTCTTCTTCTTCTTTAGCAGCTTCAGGCACTGGGGCCTTGTTCTTCTCTGCAGCAGGGATACTCCTGGTGTTCCTCTTGGGTGCAGCTTTATGCTTAGGTGCAGCTGCCTTGGGAGCTTCTTTGGGCTTAGATGGATCAGCCCCTGATCTTATATCATCTCCCATAAGCTTTTGAGCTTTAGGTGCTAGTGCAACAACCTCTTCCTCTTCTTCCATCATAGAGGGTTTTCCAACTACTCTGGCCATAGTCTTCTTAGCTCTTTCTTTCCTTTTCTTTTCAGCCACTTCTGGTTCTTTGGGTTCAGATCTCATAGTCTCTTGAGTTGATCCTCTGACCTTCAACGTAGATGTTCTTTTGGCTGGAACTTTCATGTTCATGCCAGGCTTGGTGGTAGCAGCTGTGTCATATTCTTTCTTCAGCACCTTCCTGGATGTGGCTTCATCCTCTTCTGCCACATAGTCTTCATCCTTAGAATCTGAGGTTCTCTTCTTTCTGGCCCCGGTGGCAGACTTTCGCAAGTTGCTGGGTGTGCTCCTGCTGCCCTCATCTGAGGTACTGGAGGGACTAGTGCCCTCACTCAAGTGAACTTGCTCTTCATCTCTGTTCAGGCTGTCACTCTGATCTGACATAGTGCAAATCTGACAGCAGACCTTGTGAATAGATATAGATGAGATAGAGGGGATGAGCATCACAAAGCACAGAGGTTTTTGCAAAAGAATGAGTTAAAGACTTAGTTTTAGTTTTCTATAGAAAGCATTTCGGATCTACCAATTTGTAAACTTGGTGATACCGAAGCAGCTTTTGGAACCTAAACTTAGTGAACTCGGTCAGACCGAGTCACAGTTCGGTGGCACCAAGACTGCTAGAGTTTCACAAAGTCCTGAAATCGGTCACACCGATTTGCAATTCTCGGTCAGACCGAGAATCACATGTGCACTGGCCTGAGCCAAATCGGTGGAACCGATTTCTACAACTCGGTTGGTCCGAGATGATTTCAACGGAAACCTAACCCTAAATTCTTAATCGAAACTAATCTATTTCTCTAGATAGGATGATCTCAATTGTGGCAAGATACATGGAAAAACAATGTGCTAGGAATCGAAATGAGATTAGCACAAGGATCAAGTCCATACCCTAAGTTCGGCGGTGGACTTGCTACGGCGGCAACGGCGGAGATGGTTTCTGTTGACGGTGGCGGAGACCAGTGGCGGGAGGCGGCTGGCAACAAGGAGGACAATCCGGAGACCCAGGGAGGCAGAGCAAGCTGAGCGCGGGCGAAGTGATTCGGAGAAATTTCCAAATTTTGGCCCGGGGGTATATATAGCCTGACCCTGTCGGTGTGGCCGAGTGGAACGACTCGGTGGCACCGAGATGCCTAACTACAAGCAGTTGCTGCAACTCGGTGTGATCGAAAAGTTCAAATTGGTTGCATCGAGATTGAAAACCTAGATCGACTTAGTGATCTCGGTATGACCGAAAAGGATGAATCGGTCAGACCAAAACGCACAAAGAAGTTTTGGAAGTTTAAGTCTATGACGAATCGGGGACTCCAAGTGCTCCTCACACAGAGTGGTTCGAATCTGACTTGATCAAACTTTGTGATGCATCATGAATAGAGTTTGAGACAAGAATAACATAGATAGCTAGAGAGGGTTCTTAGGCATTCTTGTCCATCCACTTGGCAAAAAGAAAAGGAGCCAAACAAGCAAAACTACAAGTGTATGTCCTTGAATGAGTAAAATATGCAAACGACATGCTCACACAATAAAATAGCAGATAAAATATGTGACAAAGCATGCACAACCAATTCTAGCATCTATCAAGCAATTGGCGATGACTAGGTCATCTATATATGAGTATTTTGACTTAGGAGTCAAATGAGAACATTTTATCATAGGTCATACTCATCGTTTAAGCTTAAGTGGGGTTGCCACTTTTACATAATACATTGATGTGTTCACATCATTAGAGTTGCTTTGGCTCAATTCTTAAGAGTAAAGCTCCCCCTAGATGTGAGATCCCCCCAAAGAGGGATGAACTAACCTTGGGTTTTGTCGATGTTGACTTCATGTAGGTGTTGAAGATGTGGATGCTCTATGTTGATGTAGATCGTTTGGAGCAATCCTTTGGAGTGAGTTGCACTTTCAATACCTATACGGGTTAGTCCCACAAGGAACAAACAAGGATATCCATAGACATAGACTGATGCACACACAAGATGATGTCTATGAAAGCATTGGGTTACCTTGTCCCTTGTCTTACCAACAAGAGGGTTTGTGACTCCATGAACTAGTGCAAGATGT
This sequence comes from Triticum aestivum, assembly GCF_018294505.1. NCBI lineage: Eukaryota > Viridiplantae > Streptophyta > Magnoliopsida > Poales > Poaceae > Triticum > Triticum aestivum. The sequence goes on from NC_057801.1 coordinate 622,024,668, forward strand.
GGAAGTTGGTTGCACTTGTCCTTGCCAAAATGATAAGAGTGAAATATGTTGGCGAAGTCACCCTCAAGAACTCTCTAGTTCTTCTTCTTCGGGATCCACACCATCTTGATGGGAATTCTTGGAGTTGTAGTCGTACTTGATTAAGTGGAACTTGATCTCTTCTTGGGAACCCACTTGACCAAGGCCTTAGGAGCTTCTTCAAATGCATCAATATACTCTTGAAGCTTGTCCTTGCCTTTCTTAGGGCCTTTAGCCATGAAGCATCTTCCAAGTCCTTCATTTGGTGAATCAAATATGTCGTAGGAGTTGGTTGACACAAGTGCTAGACCGACAACACCTTCATCTTGAGTATGTTCTGAGTCAGTGTGATAGCTTCTCTCGGAGTGATGTTCGGAGTCGGAGCCAGATACCCATTCACCAACATGAGCTTGATGTCTTCGTTTTGTGTAGCTCTTTGATGATTTGTCCTTCCTTTTTGAATCTTTGCTCCTCCGAGATGTTCTTCGTTCATAACGATCATCTCTACTCCTTCTCTCTCTTGGTGGTGATTCTTCTCTTCTCCTTCTTCTCTTAGGTGATTCTTCTCTTCACTTGTAGGGAGCCGTACACTCATTGGAATAGTGTCCGGGTCTTCCACAATTATAGCAATTATGCTCTCGACTCGAAGATCTTTTGTCATTGTAGGACCTTGACTTGGAGCTTCTTTCCTTGCTCCTTTTCTTGTAGAACTTGTTGAAATTCTTCACCATTAGGCTCTATTCTTCATTGAAGGTTTGTTTCTCACTTGATGATGTGGGAGCTTCACAAGAGGCTTTGTAAGCACCAATTGACTTGTTATGGAGCTCTTCCTTATCCTTGACTGACATCACATGAGCAACCATTCTTCCAATGACCTCCATTGGCTTGAGATTCTTGTAATTGGGCATCATTTGGATCAATGTGCACACGGTATCATATTTTCCATCCAAGGCTCTTAGGATCTTCTTGATGATGAATTTGTCAGTAATCTCTTCACTTCCTAAGCTGGCAATCTCATTTGTGATGAGAGCAAGCCTAGAGTACATTTCAGCGACGCCTTCACCATCCTTCATCTTGAACTTGTCAAGTTGACTTTGAAGCACATCCAATTTGGATTCCTTGATGGAGTTGGTACCTTCATGCATGTCAATCAAAGTGTCCCAAATTTCCTTTGCATTCTCAAGACCGCTGATTTTGTTGAATTCTTCTGGGCACAATCCGTTGAAGAGGATATCACAAGCTTGAGCATTGTATTGCAACATCTTCAACTCTTCCGCACTAGCATCACAGTTTGGTTCTCTCCCATCAAATAATTCACCTTGCAAGACAATACACACAATAGCCCATACGGCAGGGTTATGTCCAAGAATATGCATTTTCATCTTATGCTTCCAACTAGCAAAATTAGTACCATCAAAGTAAGGACCTCTATGGTGATAATTTCCCTTGCTAGACGCCATACTCTCCTAGGTTGTGAAACCAAGGCTATGACCACCAAAAGCTATGGAAATCAAAGCAAATGGAGATCAAGGCTCTGATACCACTTGTAGGATCGGAAGTATGTCTAGAGGAGGGTGATTAGACTACTTGACAAAATAAAAGCTTAGCCTTTTCCCAATTTTAATTCTTGGCAAGTTTCAGCAACTTAGCACAAGTCAAGCAATCAACCTACACATGCAATTCTAGAGTATAGCAGCGGAAAGTAACACAATTGCATATGAAGGTAAAGGGGAGGAGTTTGAGGAGGCAAACGCAATTTGGAGACACGGAAATTTTTGAGTCGTGGTTCCGATAGGTGGTGCTATCGTACATCCACATTGATGGAGACTTCAACCCACGAAGGGTAACAGTTGCACGAGTCCACGGAGGGCTCCACCCACGAAGGGTCCACGAAGTAGCAACCTTGTCTATCCCACCATGGCCGTCGCCCATGAAGGACTTGCCTCACTAGGGGTAGATCTTCACGAAGTAGGCAATCTCCTTGCCCGTACAAACTCCTTGGTTCAACTCCACAATCTTGTCAGAGGCTCCCAAGTGACACCTAGCCAATCTAGGAGACACCACTCTCCAAGAAGTAACAAATGGTGTGTTGATGATGAACTCCTTGCTCTTGTGCTTCAAATGATAGTCTCCCCAACACTCAACTCTCTCTCACGGGATTTGGATTTGGTGGAAAGAAGATTTGAGTGGAAAGCAACTTGGGGAAGGCTAGAGATCAAGATTCATATGGTAGGATTGGAATATCTTGACCTCAACACAATCGTAGGTGGTTCTCTCTTAGAAAATGTAAGTTGGAAGTGTAGGCATGTTCTGATGGCTCTCTCCACGAATGAAGAGGAGGTGGAGGGGTATATATAGCCTCCACACAAAATCTAACCGTTACACACAACTTACCAATCTTGGTGGGACCGAATTGAGAAACTCGGTGGGACTGTCATGCAACTCGGTAGGACCGATATGGTTAGGGTTAGGGCATAACGTAATCTCGGTGAGACCGATTACAGAAACTCAGTGAGACCGATTTTGGTAATAAGCTAACCAGAGAGTTGGTCAGGTAAACTCGGTGGGACCGGTTCGCTCATCTCGGTTGGACCGAATCATTACGAAGGGGAAACAGAGAGTTTACATTGCAATCTCGGTGAGACCGATCACTCATCTCGGTGGACCGAAACGTTACGAAGGGAAACAGAGAGATTACAATCCCATCTCGGTGAGACCGATTTGCCTAGGGTTTGTGGCAGTGGCTATGACATCTAAACTCGGTGGCGCCGGATAGGAAGAATCGGTGGGGCCGAGTTTGACTTTTGGTTTAGGTCATATGTGTATGTGAGAAAGTAGTTGAGGGTTTTTGAGCATATCACTAAACACTTTGAGCAAGAACCTCATTAAGCAACACCTCATCCCTCCTTGATAGTATTGGCTTTTCCTATAGACTCAATGTGATCTTGGATCACTAAAATAGAAAATGCAGAGTCTTGAGCTTTGAGCTTGAGCCAATCCTTTTTTCCTTAGAATTTTGAGGGTTCCACTTTTCTCATCCATGCCATGCCAATCATTGTGCTTTCCTGCAATATTTATCTTGGGATAGCATTAGCTCAATGAGCTATATGTTGTTAGGAATTACCAAAACCACCTAGGGATAGTTGCACTTACAGACCCCCTACCCCAGATCTGTCGGTTTTGACACCGACACCTTCCTCTAGCCTTTGTCTTCCAACCCCCAAGCTCTAGAACTCAAAAAACTCCGGCCTTTGGCTCAAGGTATTCAATCTGAAGACGAAGGTGGTCGACGGACAACACAGGGACTGCGGCAGAGCCATGGTAAGCAAACTCCCCAACACCATCTGGGCTAAGGGGGCATTGGTTGAGACTGTCAAGGTGTGGCAGCAGGAGTGGTTCTACATCACTGAACCCCGCGACACCAACTGGGCGGCCATTCCTGACTTTCAGATCCGGACCACCTACGAGACTCACCTCATGGACCGCCAAGGGCCTTGATTGGGGGTCCCAAACAAAGGTGAAGATGCTACAGAAACGTATCACCAACGTGTTGGGTGTGAACACCGGCCTCATGAACATGATTCAAGTCATGCTCTTCCGCCGCCTCCTTCCCTGCCAACTCCGGGCCTCCCCCATGTGGGAGTTCAATCCGGAGGAGCCACGGACCCTGAAGCACTTATTTGGCACCATGCACGAAGATATATGGAAGCTGCTCTTCAAGGCCCAGAAAAGTTGGCCAATGAAGACTGAGGACATCAGACTCGACATCGAGAATCCAGCCTCAGAGGCAAGCATTAGTTTTTCCGAAGACCTATTCAGCCGATGCTTTAGATTATAGAAATTTCATCACCTGCTTTCCGCACAGGGCTGGATGGCAAAGGCGGATCAGATCAACTGTCCGGCACCGCTGCCGGAGAACCCAACCACACCCTAGCTAACAGAGATGCTGGTCCCGGCGCCTTATCAGGTGCTAGAGAAGAAGGCCAAGAAGAAGGACAAGGAGGCCAAGGGCTGCCCCCGCCTCAAAGGTCCTTAGGACACTGTGTCCGGAGAGACTGAAGTCCTCTCCTCCCATGAGGGAGACGAGGAAGAAGAGGAGGAGGAGGCGGAAAGCGACTCCCCCACAAGGGGAGGAGGAAGAAGAGGACGGCCTTTGAAGACTTGGAGGGGGAGATGCCAAAAAGAGGGAAGCTGACCCTCATGGATAGTTCAGACTCAGAGTATGAACAAGTCCCCAAAAGATCCCCCAGGGTGAAGCCCCTGGCCGAATCATAAGTATTCATAAACTTACTGTTCGTCTTTAGTCTTTCTACCTTCATTATGTAAGTTGTTTTATTATTTGCCTTTCAACCCTCCATGTGAGGTCCCGCACACTCCATTATCGGAGGGGGACTCCCTGCCGCCCGAGCAGGAGGAGAGCGACATGCCGTCGCGGGCCCCCTCGCCCATCGCCATGGAGGACACCGAAGTGTCGTCCCGGAGGACTTCTCCTGGCTGAGGAGGGCCGAGCAATGCCGTCAATAAAGCGCCTAAAATTAACACCTCGGTCGCCGAAGACCTGGGGGAGGCGGCCCCCATGACAACCGACAGTGGGGGGCATCAATCTGGGGCCCCACCGAACACCATTCCAAAGACCAACGCGGCTTCGGGATCGGATAAGCGGCCCCTTCAAAAGAGGGGGAGGAGCAGCAGCTCCATCAGAAGCCTCTGTTAATCCGGAGGCGCCTCATGCTCTGGAGGAAGCACTACAAAGGGCTTCCGTCGTGGAGGAGCACCACACCCTGATGGGTGCGGTTATGGAAAGGGTTCAGACTGCTAAAAGTAGACTGAACGAAGCCTTCTACAGCCAACTGACAGGCTTTGAAGTATGCAACATAATGTTCTAAAGACTTTTCATATGAAATAATAAACCTGTATATAGACAATAGCCCTTGGGGATCTGTCCGAGTTTAGAAAAAATCGGATAAAGGATCCACATAATAATCCGGATAAATAATATATTGTGCTACTTTTGTAACACACATCCATGTTGGCGGCTAACGCCCATGCCATAGAGGTTTCCGAACTCAATCAGAAGCTTCGAGTGGTCGATGAGGAGCTCGACCGCATCAACAAGCGGGTCGAGGAAACGCAAGGTATGCGGAAATTGTGAAGAAGGAATTTATTTTCGTATTAGAAGTGATATGTATATTGAGAAGTTAACTCATGGAATTTTTTGATTATGATCATAGTTAGCGCAACCAAGGTCAAGACCCTCACGGGTGCACTTGCCCAAGACAAGAAGGAGGCACAGGCAAATAAGGTAGCTGCTGACAAAGTGGCTGCAGAGCTGGAGGCCGAGCAAACTGCCCGCTGCCAACATGAAGCTTGGGTGGTCGAAGTCGAACAGGACTTGAAGGATGCCATCCGCAAATGCAAGACCTTGGAGCAGAAAACTTCGGACCAGTCGTCCGAGCTTGCCAAGGCTCTCCATGATGCCAAAGAGGCGCGGATTGAGTCCCGGAGTGCTTGCGAGGAGATCCAGCAGGCAAGACAGATAGCGGCCGGTAAGTCCTTACTTTTGCAGAGTAACTTTGGAGGTAAGATGTATATCTTGGTTACCCGAGTTTGGAGTTCTCCAGGTGATGAAGCTATGTACTTAGGGTAGGGTCATGGTCCTGTCCAAACTACTCTCTCCAAGGACATCTCTAGAAGAAACCACCTTTCAATCGACTCTGTAGTGTTCCACTCGACGGACTCGAAGACACCCGACCATGAAGCCAACCAGTCGACTGCCAGGAGATCTAAAGTCTCTCTGCACACAATCGGCCGGTCATTAAGTAGCCTTTATGGTCATCATAGCACTTTATTTGTGGCGTTACCAGTAACGCCCGATCTTACACTACTAGGGAAAACCCTAGCAGTAGCGCTGGTTTTGTGCTCACTAGTAGCGCGGGTAGGCGCGCTACTAATAAGGCGCTACAGCTATTGCTTAGCAGTAACGCGTGCCGGCGCGCGCTACTGCTAGGACAAATAGCTGTAGCGTTTGTTCGCCCCCACGCTACTGCTAATGAAACTAGTGGCAGCACGTTTTCTCTCCATCGCTACTAGTATTCATTTTTTATTTTTTTATTTTTAGTGTATTTATGCGGTTTTCTCTCCATCGTACAAATATTGGTACAATACCAGTTTCAAAATATCTTATAGGACTCAAATTAGCATGCATTGAATAAGCAAAAGTAAATCAACTCATGTGTGTTCGTACATTGTCGAATATTATCACTAATACACCCCGAATAGTGTCATACATATAACATCACTAATACAACTAAAACCCTAGAACACGACGGGTATCGGCGCGGGTGGTGAACACCCACAGAGAAGGAACCATCACGGGATCATAGCTCCAGTGAGATCCCTGGAGAACCTGCCAGGTATTGGAGAACCTGTGCTCCAACACAAACAAGTAGCGACAGACGTGCGCGTCCTCCTCACTGCCACGGTGACGCACCACCTCCGCGGGGTCCTCGAGCCTCTAGACCGTCACTGGCCCACGCGACCGCCACCAAAGAAGGTTCAGGTCAACGACAGGCTGGCTCCTCACCAACCTGTGCCCCCCAGTAGATAGCGCCTCCCAGTACCACCCCGGCGGAGCCCAGTCCTAGACATAGCCCATCTGGTCAAGCAGGTGTCGTCCTCCACCGACTCGACAACGAGGATGCGGGATAGGCATCGTCCACGTCGATGCGGGAAAAATTGCTTTAACTAAAAAAATAGCGACAAGTTCTTAGTAACATGTTCTATTAATTCAATTAGTTTTTACCGAAAATAAACTTACTATAAATAAAAATAAACTAGTACCTAGCTAATTAGTACCTAGTTCTTACTAACTAATTAGTACTTAGGAACTACTGCCCTAATTAACTAACTAACACTAAAAATAGCCTAGGGTTCATACTAACTAGCTAGGGTTCATACTAAGCAAACAAGAGGGATCGGAAGGGGAGAGTGCTTACAGAGGGCAGGGAGAGATATGGGGTCGGGGGAGATGGCGGCACCGAGGCGCGGTCGGGCGAGGTCGGGGGAGACAGCGGCGAGGCGGGGTCGGGGGAGACGGTGGCGAGGCGGGTCGAGGGAGACGGCGGCGAGGCGGGG